>NC_041229.1:42096957-42181382 GCF_002837175.3 Physeter macrocephalus
AACCCGTGTCCCCTGCATCGGCAGGCGGACTCTCAACCACTGCGCCACCAGGGAAGCCCTAAATATTATTGATAGAAGTGTAAATTGGTACAACTACACTGAGAAACAGTTTGGAATTACCTCTCAAAAGTGAACAGTTGCATTTGCTGTGACTCAGCATTTCCACTTATATATATTCTCAGGAGGAATTCTGACACATATTTAACAGGATATATGAATACAAGGATGTTTGTTGCAGAACCATGCACAACTAAAACTCTGTAGACAACCAAATAACCCTCAAGAGGAGAGTGAATATCATAATCACACAACAGAACCTAACTATCTCAACAAGTGATTTACAGTGACATGGATGACTTTCAACAATGCAATATTAAAGTTAAGATACAAGTTCCTTTATATTTCATACACCATGAGATAATTTCTATCTATCTATCTATCTATCTATCTATTTACCTATCTATCTATCTATCTATCTATCTACTTTTTAGGAAGACATAGAAATGAAAAAAGTATTTTAAAAAAAAGTGAAGAGTGAAAAACACTTGGTTCATGGTGGTGGTTTCCTAAGAGTTTGGGGTTGACAGCATGGGAGATGAATTAGTGATGGATTCTATGATTATATCAAAGTCTTAGCTCCTCTTTTAGATAATGGTTCTATGATTATTTATAATATTAGTATAAATCAATAATAAATAAATAAGTGAAAGTGGGCCATGGAGGACATCATGACAAGATTATGTGTTATGAACTAAAAATATGATTAATCCAGTTCAAAGACCTTGAGGTACAATTACCCCTTTCCTTTGAGAGAAAATTCTAAGTCTGTTCTACATTATTTCTCAGGGGGGTCCAGAGGAATTGAGTTCTATGTGTCCCAGATGCTCTCAGGTCAATAAAATACATTTTATTGGCTTTTTTTTCTCCCCTATCTTCCATTTTTGTTCCCTTGCCCTATTTTTAAAAAATATATAACCCCAATAAACTACCTGCATGCAAATCATTGTCTCAGGCTCTCCTTAGGGGGCACTCAAACTAAACCAGAAAGGAACTGTCTTGATGATGGGTGTAGGAGTTGGACTTACCATTGATAGGTTAGTTATAGGAAGTCTCTGTGGGGAAGTTACATATGAGTTGTTACCAAACAGTGGAAATATCAAGCCATAGGATGCATCAGAAAATAAAAGCATTGTAGTCAGAGAGCACAGGAAATACAAAAACCAGGGAAGAGGAGAGAAATTAAAATGTTTAAACCTCAGAAAAAAATATCAGAGAGGCTGGCACATCCTGAACTATTAAGGAAGATGCATCAGGAGAACTAGGCAAGGACCAGAATCTGTAAGGCTTTATATGCCATATTAAGGAGTTTGAATTTAATTTCAGATGTAGTCTGAAGCAAAGGAGGACTGTGACTTAGACTGGAGATATGAACTAGAGTGTTACCTTGACAGCTGTGAAGAACTTGGGAATAGAAAGGAGTGGATGGGGTCGAGATATAGTTTGAGGTAGAACTTATGCCACTTGCTAAAAGATTTGCCATGGTGGGTGATAAAAAGAGAGAAATCAAAATGATAGTTAGGTTTTAGGCTTAAGCAAGAGTTGTATGAGAATACTACACACTGAGATGGAATAAAATAGGAAAGATTGGGTAACTTGGTAGGAGTCAAGAGTTATTTTTGGAGATTTTAATTTTTTCAATGCCTATAATATATGCAAGAAGAGTGTATGTGAATCTGAAGCTAAGTAAAATACTCGATGTTGAATATATGACTCTGGGAGTTATCATCATTTTGTATTTCATGCTTTGTTTCTGAAATTGATACTTTAGCATCTACAGGATGGTCACTAGCTGTTCTCGAGTAAACACTGGCCCAACCAAAAACATCTGGAGACTTTAGATAACCCCACACCCACATGTGCTAACAGTAATAGTGAACCTGAATTTCATGGGACATCACTTTCAAACACAGCTAGCTGATCGTAAGCCCACTTACCTTGCCTTGCTTGTTCTTGCTGATGGAAAGCACAATAAAGGGGTTTGCCCACAGTTTCACTTTCTTCCTCTGCCTAGTGGCCGTGCTGTTGCTTCCCCTGAGTAGCCTGCATCCGGTACTGTTTCTACGTAAGGAGGGGTGAGTAACAAAATTATGAACTCTTTCCATCTTTTTTCTCTTCATCTGAGTCTAGCCTTACCATAACTTACCGAAGGTAATATGGTTAAGACACAATTAAACATGATTTGAGTCACATATGAATTCTCCAGAGTCCTTCTTGCATAGCTCTTTATCGAATAAGCATAGGACTACGGACTATATCATTTAATAAACTCATAATGAGTGGATATTACGTTAGGAAATGTAGTAGTGTTTGAAAACAAAAGCATGAAAAAGACAAGGTCCCTACCCTGGAAGAATTCATACATTGTTTACTGACAGCCTCCATCCGAATATCTAGAAATAGTTGCAATTAGGTCTTCCTACCAAAAATTTAGATATGATGTGAGCTGGATATGTCCCTTGAATCTTCATGTGACCTCATTGTTTTTCCAGCCCTATTCCTTTTTTTCATCAAGTTGGCCCACTCTATGGGCTTCTGTTTTGGTTTCTCTGCCTTACCTTAACTTTTCTGCTAGGGAGGCTAAGTTAGTCCTGGAAATTTAACTTGATTGCCTGGGACCATGATCTTTATTTACCCCAATGCAGGCTCCTCTACTTGGTAACTGAAACTTCTTCTTTGAGAAGATAACCATTTCCTAGTGACCAGTTGCTAATTTCTATTGAGTCTATACCCCCTTGTCCAACTCTACTGCCACTACCCTAGTTCAAGCTATAGTCCTCTTTCACCTGGCCCAAAGCAATAACCTCTTTGTCGGATTTCCCACTTCAAATATTATACTCTTCCAATCAGTTTCTATAATGTAACCAGAATAATGAGCACAGGTCTGTCAATGGATCTGTCATTCCCTCACTTAGAACATTTCAGTGACTCTCCACTGTAGTTAGTTAGAATAATGTAAAAAATCCTTTCAATGGACCATGAAGCTAAAAGTTCTGCACCCAACTCAAATGTGTGTGTGGGGTTTCCACCCCAACAAGCAATTCTATGGACATCAGCCTTGTGTCCTACAATTCAACTCAATTCTGACACTATCTACCCAGAGTACCTTCAGATTCCACAGGTTAAAAGTTCAGTCCTACAAAACTACACCCCCATTCAGATGCCAATCATAAGCCAAGGTTGTGCTTCTGATCAACCAGCTACAGATTGGAGGTTCTCATGACCCCCTCATTGACCTTCAGATGTCAGTTGCAAGTTCAGGTTGTTACCTGTACTTCTGACTGACTGGCTAGAAATCAGAGGTTTCCACAACCCCTTCCTTAGGTTTGATTAATTGCTAGAGTGGCTCAAAGAACTCAGAAAACTCATTTACTCTCTACATCACTGATTTATTATAAAAGGATAAAACTCAGCAACAGTCAGACAGAGAAGATGTTTAGAGCAAGATATGGGAAAAGGATACAGAGCTTCCATGCTCTCTCCAGGTACCCGTTATCCTCAAGAATCTCTAAATGTTTAATCCAGAAACTCTCTGAAACTTGTCATTTTGGGGTTTTATGGAGGCTTCATTACATAGGCACGATTGATTAAATCATTGGCCACTATGGATTAATTCAACCTCCAGCCCCTCTGCCCTTCCCAGAAATCAGGAGTTGGAACTGAAAAGTTCTAACCTCTAATCACACGGTTGACTCCTCTGGCAACCTTATCCTTAGGAGCGGTCCCAAAGTCACCTAATTAACATAACAAAAGACACCTTTATAGTTCTCATCCCTTAGGAAATCCCAAGGGTTTTAGGAGATCAGTGCCAGAAAGAGGGACTGAGACTAAATATATATTCCTTATTATAAATCACATCACAGAGGTCTTGAATGAACTGGACACTACCTCCCTCTCTAGCTTTAACTCTTACCACTCACACCCTTTGTGTTTCAGCCACAATAACTACCATTTTTTTCTTTAAACATTGTCTATTCCCTAATGCACTTGGGCGTTTTCATATGCTATGTCTTGTATTTGGAATGCTTCCTTCACCTCCTCTTTCTCAAACAAACAATTAATGAATTAACTCCCATTCACCCTTCAGATATGTGGCACAGAATTGGAAAGGTGCTCATTGAATCAGTTTTCTATTTCCTGGGTACATAGCTAAAACCCATTTCCCTATCTCTCCATGCTTAGGGTGAAAACATGTAATTAGTTCTTTCCAACAGAATGTGAGTAGTAGTTATGTGTCACTCTGGGCTGAGGCAACTTAGAGTGTGTGTGCCATTTCCACGCTCTTTCTTTCCCTTTCATAGATGTTACATATCGAAAGTAGCAGAACCATTAAATACAAGGAGCCTGGGTACCCCAGCTGCTATTTGGAGGACCTATGCCCAGGAATAATGCTTCTCCACCAGGATTTTCCATAATGATTTTATGTAAGTTCAACCAACAATAATTGAGGTTGTTTGTAATAACACCGTCCTTTCCTCAACTTCACTAATTGAGGAACTTTTAGTTTAAGAATTTCCTCAGAAAAGTCTTTCCTAAACTACCTCCTCAAAACAGCCACTCACACACACACACACACACACACTGCCATGGAGTTGTTTAACTTCCTTTCATAATAATGATCCCATTTTGCATTTATACACTTATTTGTATGATTATATGATTAATGTTCATTTCTCCTGTTGGACTATACTCTCCATGAGAGTAAGGCTATGTCCTTTTCCTCACTACTTTATCTGCTGTAGGCACTTGATAAATATTTGTTGAATGGAATAATTGTAAATAGACTGACCACCTAGAACATTATGCTTGAATTTGGGGCTAGAAGATTCTGATACTTATTCTGATTACTGGGTTGCACTTCCTCTTCATAAAGAATGACAAAAACTTGCACTCCATCTGGGCTTATCACCCAGTAAGTGATGCCCAACTACTCTTTATCAACAAGGTTAGTTTATGGATGCTAAATTTCATTCAAATTTCCACATAATCCTGGTCCCTGCCCCCTCCCATCAACAGATTTCTGAGGCAGAGTCCACCTCACGCCCAGGTCTTTTTTAATTACGACAGTTTTGTTGAAATCCTGGACTTTGATTATCCAAAGAAATACAGAAGTTACCTTTGAGAAATTTGACCTGTATTCTTATCTGCAAAGTTGCAAAGTCTACAATTCCTTATGTGGCTTGCTTTAGTTTTCTGTGTGTGTGTGTGCATATATATGAGTATGTTCATTCAGGTCTCAAGAAACCTTCATTTTGAAGAGAAGTAAATAATGTCCTTGTGACTGTCTCTCAAGCATGGAAAAGTATAATACCATTAAGTTGGTTATTTTCCCCATAATTACCATTAGTTAACCCTGAATTTCAATTTCACAATATCAGCTTCAAACTAGTAAGCATATTACAGTGTTTTCCCCTAAAATAGTATAGTAAATTATTTTCCCCTTAAAATATTTATGCTATAATATACATGTTTTATTAAGTGCTTTGGCCGCAAAGTTCAGTTTTTATCTTGGAACATTAACATCTACATCATTACTGAATTTGCAATCTTTTAACCTAGTGGTATTGGCAGTGCCCACATTCTATGTAAATACTAAACCTCTGCTTTGGAATTATAAAACACCTTATGTTTATATCGTGATTTACAGTTTTGGAGTATGTTCTATGCACATTTTCTTTTTGATCTTTGCCAAACAAAAACACATATTAATTATGCCATTTTGTGTGTGTGGAAACCAGGCTTCTGGGAATTCATATGACTTATCAAGTTCATGAAGCTACTGAAATGCAGAGGCAAAGCTTGTCCTTGGAGTTAAGCTTACAGAGGTTTCAGAAAACTTCTCCTTATATTTCTTATTTTCCCTGGAAACCCCAGAATGAGGATTCTAAAGGGTTACTCTTTGCCATCCAAACCCAGGTTTCTCAGGATTCTCCAATCCCCATTGTATTTTATTTATTTACTTTTTTCATGATGTTGGCAATGACATCTCTAATGCCAAGGTCACCAATAGAGGTATTGCATTCCCTACAAAGAAAAACTTGGTTATTACAGCTACTTTTTTCCACTTGAATCAATCAGCAAATACTTTTTAAGTATCAATCAGCATGGCATTGTGAAGGACACATTCAAGTAAATACAACCCAGAAACTGACATTCGAGAAGTAGATAATCAAGACACAAAGTTAGTACGTGTGAAGCAATGATGAATAACACAAACACCCTAAGACTTGTACAATTTTAGAGTGTACTGAAAGGTAGAAGGAACTTGATTGAGACACAGGGAAACAGAAGAATTTATCCAGTCACACAGCAAGCAGGCTGGTAGAGGGATTCAGGATCAACCTTTTGTCACAGTTATGTCTCAGCCCATACACTGGAGATAAATGATTTGGGGTTTTAGAAAAAGATACAGCTTATCACAAAGCCTCTTCAATAAGGTAGGATAAGGTCTACTTTAGAAAGAGGGAATGGTGTTTATTTCACATGGAAAAATATAAGTAAAGGCACCAATGTGGAGATGGGCATGGAAGCTTCTCAGGAAAAGGACCAAAACTTACCCATTTATTAAAAGTAAGATGTGCCAAACACTGAGATGAGCATTTTTCAAATATTATTTCATGTTATCCTGACAACATATCTAAAAAAAAAAGATATTACTGACGTATTCTTCATATCCATGCCTTCTACTGTACTTGATGAAGCTTTAAATTTTGTCCATTAAGGACAATTGCTTAGTATTACGGCCCATTGTCACCTTGGGGAATGTTCTTTAGTAGCAGCTTTGATTTCACAGAAGACTTTGCTTCTTCCCTTTCCTTTCAACAAATATGTACCATGAGCTTTACAAGCTGGTGCGGAAGAACAATTCAAAACACCTAGTCTTTGCCTCTGAAAACTTAGACTCTAGTAGGAAAATAAAAAGAACAGAAATAACCATTATAGAATAACAATGTGTCCAGAGAAGAGATCAGTAATTAGTACAAAGTGAGCACCTACTGCATACCATATACTATCAGACATACATTATCTGCATGCATTATCTCATTTATCTTCTAATAACCATCCATGAAGAACATTACTATGCCTGTGTTAAGAAAGAGTACATTAAATCTCAGAGTAATTCAGAAAATCACCAGTAGTCACACAGCTGCAGGAACAGTTAATCTTGAAGCCAGATCTGTCTGACACAGAACCCATGTTCTTCACAGAGCCAGTGCCTAATAAAAGATAGCAGTTATTATTGTTTTTTGTTTGGAATATTTGTTTATTCCACTACACATGCCCACACTTCCTTAATAGCAAATCAGAGAGAATATCATTTAACCACACTAATTTAATTAATCTCTGCATGTTCCCTAAAGGAAATGATTTTGCATTACTTTCTTCTCAGATCCTGATTTCTTACTACATACTTAGTCTTTTAAAGTCTAAGTGGAAAAAAAAAACAAAAACAGAACCGTTTTAACTACTGTGTAAGTCTAACCGAAGGAGAAAGTTACAGAATAGCATCACTGACCTAAATTCTGCAGGCTAAATCATTCAGGATCTTTAAGTGGCAGCTTCGCCAGAGGTGGGAACTCAGGCTTGACTTGGGTACCTAATGCTGTTTTGCAGCTTTTCTGTGACTTGGGAGTGACTTCCTAGAGTTGAGGTATTGATAGAGCTTTGTTCATTCTGATTTACAGAAGGGAACTCGTTTCTATTCCAAAAATACATAGGAGTGAAGCTCAAATATGTGTCTTCTAAAACAAATCATTATAAAAAACAGAGAAGTTGATCTTATGTAAGATATATTTAATCAGAGGTCTGCTGCTGCCTGCACATCAACATAGCAACTCATGTTCAAATGAATTTCTGAATCAGATAATGACAGGCACATATTTTGTGAGTACTGATATTCTGTCATAAACATATCTTTCTTTTTGATTAAAAGGCTTATGTACCTTTTAACTAAGTGATGATTTGTTGCCCTCCTTTTGGCAGTTTTAGATGAGTTCTAATTTAATTTTCTTTTCATGGGAACATGAGTCAGTATCACACAGTGATGGAAAGTCCTGTGTCTGGGGGTGAGAAGTGATGAAAATAGGAGTGGCTTTCCTTTTTGACAAAACTGGGAACAAAAATCTTAACACTGTTTCTCATTTTTTGTTTGTGTGACTTTGGTGAAGTCACAGAGACTCTGATTCTCCCTTCACTCACATGTTCAATTATTTAGTTTGAGGATTAAATGATGTGTTTCTGAGTACAGCACAGGCACATAGCACATTTTTCATTGCTTAGCCTTTGAGAAGTATGCCTCATTAATATTTCTCTTCTTTTCTTGCACTGATCCCTTAATTTATGGGTGATTGGAGGGAGCAAGAGACAAAAGCATCTTTACAGAGAAAATTAAAATGAAATCTGTGAGTTGTAGCCTCTTAGTTACTAAAGCTGAATTATCAAAGACCTGGAAAACTAGGCAATGAGAGCAAATATGTAGAAACTTTTCTAGTTCTTCCAGGAGGCTACGGACCCACATTCTGAGAGATACAGACTACTCTACACATGGTCCTGCTCGATTTCCTAATTCATTTCATTTATTAGCCTAATCTTTATAATTGCAGTCTTATCAGTCACATCTTTTCTTCTATGATTTAGGACTCAATTTAAAAGAGGATAGCTACCTTTGTCTCCCTTCTGAGTATGGAAGAAACTCCCTGCCACAGAAGTGGACATCTCATGCTTGACGGAATATTGTGAAGTCCGCTACTTCATTCTTGTAATTAAAGCATCTCATCCGAATACCACCTAGACCCAGCTCTGCTTAGCGTTAAAGATTCGGTGGGAGTAAGCATGTTCGACATAGTCTGGGTGCAGTGTTCTCAATTAGCCCAGGTGTAAGCCATCTCTGAGTGCTTATGATGTGTCATTATATACATATTTTTTAAGTTCTTAGAAAGGAAGTCACAGTACCCTGCAGAAATCTATTGGTGTAGCTATACTGTTTCATTTTGCCTAAAAACTCCCACTTGCTTCTACCAGAGTAAGCACATGTAACAGCTTTTTATATATTATAAATCTGCATGAAGTATCATTTTTGCCTTTTTCTCTGGTTTCTCTGTGACAAGTTTGATAGCATTATTCAAAATTCACTTTATTTATCAAGCTAACTATTGGTATGTAACATAGAGAAAAAATTCACAAGTCGTGAATACAGTTGCATACATTTTCACAAAATGAACATATTCATGGTACCAGAAGTTAGATGAAGAAACAACTTTAACAGCATCCTACAAGCCCCCGTCTAGTGACTATCTCTCCCAAGGGTAACCACATCTAATACAACAGATACATTTTTTCAAGTTTTAAAGAGTTAAACGATTACAGAAAACAAAATTGCTTTTTACTTATAAACACTTTTCTAAACAAAAACTCCATCTCAAGATCTACATATAATAAGTGAAATGTAATCTCTGTTTATCTATAGTTACTACTATTAGCTTTTCAAGACCAAGCATATCCTTTAAAATATAAAGTTTTTAAAATAATAACATTTTATACTTAAAATTCTCAATGTAGATTCACATAATTTGGGGATAGAAGTTAATTGGACAGCATATATCAATTTTGTCAATATGTATTTCATTACTCAGAAATTCTTATTTGAAGAATATAACATGTAGAAATAAAAATCTATTAGCGTAGAGCTGTATGTTTTAAATTGCAGAATTGTTTAAAATAGGAGATACGAGGGACCAAACCTAAACAGGATTCTGCGTGGTAGGGACTTCGCAATATGTGGTTCAACTATTAACTGAATACTTTCCAGCCTATAGAATGAAATTAAGCAATTTCATTGCTTGGAGAGAAAAAGAAATTTCATTGCATTGTTTGGAGGGAAATCTATATGCCTACTGATAAAAAAAAAAGCTAATTGTACAATGATATGCTATAGGGATTCTAGCTTTGTCTGAAAATCACAGATAAATTGATAACAACAGTTTCATCACATTATGGATACTGATTTCGGAAAGTAGAATTGCAGATTTCTACCTCTTTATACAATTTTCTATTTTTACAATTTTTATAACATTCTTTAGGTTTATAATAAATACTGAAGATTAAAATTAAAAGTTGTATGCTGTAGGAAGCATGTTCCAAGAAATTAATTCACCTGCTTTGAAAATTTAAACTTGCATGTAAATACGTATAGAAATTTTAGTTATAATCACCAAAAACTGGAAACAACCAAGGTGTTCTTCAGTAAGAGAACTGATAAAAAAGCTATGGTATATCCATATGAGCTATGGTATATCCTGAATGAGCTATCAAGCCATGAAAAGACATGAATGAAAGTAAGAAAGTACTGGGGAAAAAAAACAACAACAATGATGGAGGTATGTCAAAGGGACACAGGAGCCAACTGAAAGAGCTCTGAACAATTTACACAGCAGAATAAAAAAGGTAATAATGTATTATAACTCAAAGTATAAATTAAATATCAATGAAGCTACACTCACATGAATAAATTATTTAATAAATAAAGAAATGAGGGAGAAGAGACAAATCTCCCGTGCAAAAGGTTCCAAATAAATTTTTTTGTTGTTATTCTGACTTCACGGAGGTGGAACATACTTTCTCATACCCTAAGTGTGACCTGGCCCATAGTGACTTCCACAGAGTATAATATGGAAAGCGGTTAAAGAAAGAATAACTTGATATTGGAGAAATCTGACAAACGCTACATCAACCAGGTGATCTAAGTCAATACCAAGAATGATAACTAATGTTGATATTATCTACACTTGATTTAACGTGATGAAAAAGGTACTTTACCTCTGCGATCTTCCCCAAACCCATAACCTCATTCTATTATGAGAAAAAAATCAGACACATTCTGATTGATGGGTATCTTATAAAATACCCGACCAGTACACCTGAAAACTAGCAAGGTCACCAAAAACAAGGGAAGAATGAGAATTGCTATAGCCAACATGAGCCTGAGGAAACCAAACAACCAAATGTATTATGAAATCCCGGATGGAATTTGGAAAGAGAAAGAGGATATCAGGTTAGAATTAAGAAAATCTGAACAAGGTGTGCACTTTAGTTAATAATAATGCATCAATATTAGCTCAGCAAGTATAGCAAATGTAAAAATAGTACACATGTTTTGACATTTTTTTGTTATAAGACCATTTTTCCCCAATAAAAGCTTTCAATAAGAAATGTAATGTGCAATATATCTTCAAATGGATTCTACCCAGTGACATTAAAAGAGGCTTAAAAAATGGAGAGTCTTACATATTTATGCATAAGAAGACTCACGTAATTGAGACAGCATGCTTTCCTAATCATTTTTTAAAAATATGATTCCATTAACAATACAAACAAAAAATATATTTTGAAACAAAATAAGCTAGTTCTATAATTAATAATAAATAATTAAACAAGGATATGCAAGGTGATTATATAAAAAATAAAGAGTTACACGAGAGACTGAACTTTCTAGAAATGTCAATAGATTGTAAAAACATAGTAATTAAAACAGTGTGTTACTGACGCATGGAATAACAGATCCAAAAAACAGTATAGAAGATGTAGCACTGCAGTTTCAGCACATTACTTTAGTTTAAATTTGTAAAGAACTTCTCCCTATCACTACAGAAAAATGAATCGTCCAATTCAAAAATGAGCAAGTGATGCATACAAATAATTCACAAAAATGGAAATACAAATGGATTTCTTTAACATGTGAAAAATGTTCAACTTTAAAGATAGTAAAAGCATTGCAAATTAAATCATGTAGGTTGAAAATTTGCTAACACACTTCATTGGTGTGGGAAAGGGAAACAGTGACACTCTTATGTTTCTGGTTGAAGTGTAGATTAACATGACTTTTATGCGAGGTGCTTCATTAAATCTATCAAAATTTAAAATGCCCATATACTTCCATTCACCAAATCTTAGTCTAGTAACATTCAACAGGTATACTGCTCATGTCTGAACTGATATGTGAAGAAGAATAATCATCAGTGCATGTTTTTAATTGCAAAGATTAGAACAGCATAATTTTACATCCATAATGCTGCTCAGTGCAATATCATGCAGCTGTTACAAGGGTCTATCTATATACTGGTTTCCAAAACATATTGTTTAGTAAAACAATGCAAGATCCATAACAATGTGCATAGTATGCTATACTGTGGGAAAAACAAAACCCACTGTAGGGTTATATAGAGTATCTTTGGATTGATACATATAAAAAAAAAGATAACAGTGTTGTATTGGGGAGGAGGATATGAGGAAGGATTTTAAAGCCTTGGTGGGAAGTACATTCACTTAGTTTTGAGTTTTGTGCCATGTGCATATATTATTTATACATAAATAAGTAAATAAACAATGAAGAAAAAGATAAGGTAAACATTTCCTCCTAGTCTGTATTTGCATAGTTTTGACAGTCAGTATAAGTGAGCAATAAAATGGTAACTTTCATATTATCTGTTTGTACTTAGGCAACAACCTCAAACAACTTTACATTTCTGAGTAAAGAAGAGTTAAAACCTAAAAGCAAGAGGCCAAATCTTGGTCAGGAAGACTGGGCTTATCATAGTGAAAACAAATATTAAGCGTAGGGTGAATACGCCTTCAACCCCAAAGCCAAGTAACTCCTGTAAAACGTTCTTGTACTAGTATTGGAGGATTAACACTGCAGAGCTCTAGTGCATGTACCTGTAGGCTCTTGTTTCTCCATTTACTATACCAGTATGAGTTACTTCCTCGGACCTCTTTTGGTCTAATCAACTTCTTATAGACCCTTAAAGAATGTTAGAGCTGGAAGGATCTTCAGCTTTTTAATGGACACAACCTTTATAATTCTTCAAAGGAAAAATGATACCGCAGGGAGGTTGAGTCATGAGGTGAGGTAATAGTGGAGCTAGGACTGCTTACCAGGTTTACTGACTCCCAGTTCAGGGCTACATTTGCCTTATACATCCTGGTTTAACGGGCTGTCCTTGGGTTCAGCTGGTCTACCTAGACAAGAATACCTCAACAGGAAGTTGAAGTAATCAATGCACACATCCAAAAGCCCTGAAGACTCAGGACATAGATGTGGATCCAAAGCCTGTACTTTCCCACTGTTTTTAATCTCTTGATTTTACCTGGTTAGGGTATCTGATAACAGGGACTTTGAGGAGCCCTGCTAAGGTAGACAGAATTCTATCAACTGAGAGCAGTGTAATGTCACAATCTTGCTGCTACATCCATGTAACATTCCCTCTGGTTGAGCTTCCTGGATGCTTCCAGGGAGTGGAATGGCTTTTAGAATGATTTTTATGTCCTTTAGGAATTCGACTGTAAAGTAGTTAAGAAGAAAGACAATTAGCATTAATAAGTACTTACCATGTGCCATGTTTTATGTTTCATGCTGAAGATTCAGGAATTAAAAAGATACTATACCTTTCCTTAAGAAGTTCAGTGATTAACTAGGGAGAGGGTTAAGTAAATAAACTGATGGAAAACAATATCATATTACTATAGAAACGCATCTTCATCACGTACTGTGAAGACTGAATGGAGGCTCTGATTGCCTGGGGACAGGAAGGGTGAGTCTAGAAATAGACTCAGTGAAGGCATAATAGATAAATGATGATGTGACTAAACAAATGTTCCAGACTAACAAGGAGCAGAGAATAGCATGCACAATGTCAGGGGCATTAAGAAAGCAAGGTCTGTTTTAAATGTCTTTTTTGAGGCTTAAATTTGTTCACTATCAATATTTATTTTATGCTTACTTTGCATGTATTCTATTTGTTAGAAATATGACACATCTCAAAGTCCCAGAATAATTCAAAGTATAATTGTATGTCATTCCATAAACAAAATTTGAGTAGTGGTCTAGGGTGTTGTGAGAAAAATGCTTTAGCTTTTTTGCTTTATGTAAATCCATTGTTATGGATACTTCCAAAAATTAGGTGAAAACACTTTATAAAGAATAAAGAGCTAAATCCATACATGTGATTATGATAAAAGGCTGATGATGGTGATGGCAATGATGATGGTGTTGATGAAAAGCAAAGAAATCTTCTTTGGTTCATGGCAGAAGAGAATTCTCTTATATATGATAAATTTGTTGGTAAATAAAGACTGGCTCCCCATAAGCGAAAATCCTGAATAGAGCTGCTGTCAAGAGAAAATGAATTGGTACTGTCTTGACATATCCCTATGTACTGAAAAACAGATAGATGATTTCCCATGGTATCTGAGAGCTTGAAGAAGAGAGACTGTGTCACTAATAACTCTATTTCTTCCACCAAAAACTTCAATAAAAATTATATATTTTGATGTTCTGCATATGTCCTTAGTTGTGAGTGGAGTCTGGCCTTTTTGAAATAATAGGAGTAAGGAGACACAAAAGCCAATGAGATTTTGTGTGCATTTGTGTCTAAGTGTGTGTGCATGTGTATACTCACACATTACACATGCATACATACACACATAGATGTATGCAAATATATCTACAACTATCACACACACACAGACATATCTAATCTGTTATCTGCAAGTGTCTCTCATACATACTTCCATTCTGTGAATTTATTTTTCTTTCCAAATGACACAGGCATATAAATTTGAGCAAAGGTGTGTTAATATCATTCTGGAAACTGATGTCCTTACATTCTTGACCCAGTGTTCATAAAGAAATCATCAGGAATGACTAATATCTAATGCAGTGCATGAGGCTTCTAAATGCATGAGTTCATGATAATTAAACCTTCCATTTTGGATGGAAGAACCTGAATTGGAAATACTTTTCCTCACTTGTTTTAATAAAATTATTTCAATGAATGATAGTTAAATAGTTTGGAATAACAAAAAATATTTTCCTCCGAAATTTAAACGGATAGCAAGCTGCATGACAATATTTTCTTTGTTTTCTTTAATTTCTTTGTTTTCTATTAATTTTCCCTACATTAACTACACAGAGATAAAGTATATTAAAGAGGATAGATGGAGTAGTGAACTAGCTGGAAATAAATGTACATCCAAGAAATATTTTGGGTCATTGCACTGGATATCTACCTAAATATCAGAAGTAGATAGAAAAATAAGAAAATAATCTTAGACCTCAGATTTAGCTTTCATTGCACAGAGAGGAATATAGATGAATGAATTTGAGTTGCAAAGAAAACAAACTCAATAAAATTTGCTCAAATATGGATGAGGGCAAGGTTTGTTTATTATATTAATATTATGAACAATCTCATTGACATTAATAACAAGGAATGGAGTGTATAGCTGGGCCTCATGGGACTGGATCTAGATTGTTAGGAGTTAATTTCTCTCTCTCTCTCTCTCTCTCTCACACACACACACACACACACACACAAATGCACCATGGTCTCCCTTCCTTTTATAACATAATAGGAAATAACTTCCCTTTTCCCTCCCTCCCTCTCTCCCTCTCTCCCTCCTTCCCTTCCATCTTTCCTTCCTTCCTTCCTTCCTTCCTTCCTTCCTTCCTTCCTTCCTTCCTTCCTTCCTTCCTTCCTTCCTTCCTTCCTTCCTTCCTTCTCTATCAGCTTGTCTGATGCATTCTACCCAGTGGAAACTGGCTTTTCTACTTACTCTTTGTGTTATTTTCCCCATAACTATAGCCTGAAGGTGACTATGATTTGTCTTGACACAAACTCTGCAAAGTCTGGCTTCAACACTACATAGATTTTTATCTATAGAACAACATACTACCATGTGACTAATCTCTCTGTCTTCTAGTTCATTTTCTAAAGAAGACTCCACTATGCCAATGGGCTGTCTACCCTTGGTTAAATTTAGGTATTACCAATTGCTTTCAGTGGAGATGTGTGCTCATTTGTGTCGCTCCTTTCTGGAGTGATGTGGGACAAGAAAGTTGACTCTCATACTCTGGTATATTACAGACAGCTAATCCAAATAATTTAGGCATCTACTGTCCACCGTATTTACTAGTCATCCTCTGTAATTTGACTTTCCAAATTAGGTTTAATCAATTAATTGACAAATAGTTATTGAGCACATTTTATGGATCATCATTACCTTAGACTCTGGAGAGATTATAAAACAATCATAAGATATATTACTAGTATTAAAGGAGTTTAGAAAATAGTTGGGGAAGAAACCAACAATGCATTTGAGATAACCAGTAAATAAATTACTCATTTCTGCAGGATAGATATAAAGTATGATAGTTAAATGATATCAGAATTATGGGTGAGTATAGTCTGAGATTTCACAGACTGGAGAGGAATTAATATGTGCCTACAATAATGGGTAGGACTTCCAGAGTTTAGGAGAAAGGACATTCAATATAATATTAAGTCACACGTGATATCATCCTTTCTAAAGAGAACATTTAGTACAAGATGGAGGAGACTAGTGAATAGAGGAAAATAAGTTTGGAGTCAAGATTATCGAGGACCTTGAGAATTTAACAGAGGAGACTATTCTGTAGTAAGGAAGTAGTAGAATAAAAAGGAAAAACAAGTAAGTATAGGAGAATGATAGCCTGCAGGTAGGTAAGACCATTTGGAAGTTTAAGTTAAAAGTTAAAGAATTTATTTTAAGGTGATGGTTGCATCTATGGAGAAAAACATGATCATATGGGATGTGATGAAATGAGTAATTCTTGAGAGCAGATGTATTCAAGTTCAGGCGCTGGCTCTGCTATGATTTGGAAATGTGTCCTGGAGCAAGCCATTTGTTTTCTCAGGGACTTAGCTCATCTTCATGATGCCTTGTTGGAGGAGATCATTAAGAGACCATGACCACTGGTTGACCTGCAACTGGACTTGTGTGATCAGAGACTCCTCATCTCTTCATCCTTGGAATATACTTTTTGCCCACCATTCCCACAGTGGAGCCATTTTCAAGGACGCAGCCTTGAAATACCAATGTGGTGTTGAGACCATCTGGACGGTATACGCGACTGATCGTTCATATTAAGGCCTACATATAATCTTTTAAAATTCTGGTGCGTGGATGTGGAGATCTACTCATCTTGAGGCTGCCCAAGACAAGCCATATCTATAATTCCCTTGCTTATTAAACCTGCCACCTGCCAATCTGGAGTGGCCTGCCTCTTTCTTCAGTCTCTCCTTGCCCTCCCTGTACAGGGCCAGTTTCAGATTTCATCCAGGAAGCTCCTGAGGTTTCAAACCAATATGTCTGTATTATAATGTTTTCTCAGTTTCCTTCTATCTTGAGCCTGAAAAAGTCAATGATACATGTTGGAGAAAGTTCTTATTATTGGGCTTTGTGACAGAAAGAATGGAAGGATAAAAGAGAGAGAAAAATCAGGAATCACACCAGTGTTTCTAGTCTAGTTTTATGAATTTAGAAATCCAAATTTTTCATATAAAAATCGGTTGTGTTGAGGTCAGTGTAATGCTAAAATTTTTAAGCCTAGAGCTGAGATAAATGCTTAGTTTGTTTAAGAAAGGTTATTGCTTATCACAATTTTCATATGTAGGTGAATTATATGTAACTTTGCAGTAAAACTGGAGTGAAAATTTTTATTTTTTGTCGTGGGCTAGAAAAAGTGGTTATATGTGATTTTTGATAAAGTAGTTCTGTTATGCTTTGGAAATTAGTTGTGGATTTCAGCAAACCTGATTCCCTGCTGTGTGAAATGAGAAACCCAGAGAAGAAGAAAGATCTGTCAGGAGAGTAAGTGAGCTCAATGCTTTGATTAACAGGAAGCCAGGTGTTAAATTTAATTGCCTCTAGAAAAAAAGGAAATTTTGCTTTTCAGCATTAGTCTCATAATTCCTAACAATGGTGGACTTTTACATGAGGAAGAAAGGGAATGGTGTAAATGGTAAAACTTAAATTTTAAGAAAATGTGTTCACGGCAGAGATTTAAATTTACTCTTTGTTAATAGATTTTTAGTATAAAATATATAGAACATACAACATAGAGGGTAAAAAGCATACTTCTATATTCAATTTTCTCAAATACTGACATTCACCATATTTACTTCATATTCATATTCACTTGTTAAGAAGTCAAATAACTACAAATCAAAGTGATACCCCTAAGATATATTCTTTTATATAATTCCTTATTTTCTCACAGAAATTTAATATCTTAAATTTATTTTCTTCGCCATGGAAAGGAAAAGACAAAGCTTATGGACACATATATTTTCTACATGTTTACATATTCATAAAAATATACTATATGATAGTCAATATTACATATTCATATCTATTTTTAAATGAATGTTTGCAAAATTTATAAAACTGTGTCTAAGCTTTTCATTTTAAAAATCTTTATGAGAATTACCTGTACAGAAACATATTAGCTCTATTTTACTCCATTATGTGAATATGTCACCATTTATTTATTCTCTTTTTAATGAACATTTAAATTATTTCCATTTTTAACTTATTAACTACATGAACATTCTTGTTTATATCTCCAAAGAAATGTGTCCTGTTTTCTCTATAAATCCACAGGTATAGCATTTGGTCTAAGGATATGTGCTTTTCCATTTTACCTTTCACTGACCAACTGCTTTCAAAAGAAATTATATTAATATAAATTATAAAATCCCACCAGTAATATATATGATATCTGACTCGTTCATATCCTCACTATTAATTGAAAAGTTCAGACTTCTCAAGTTGTCAACATGCTGAATATTGAAAAATATTTCACCTTGTCCAATTTGCATTTCCTGGATAATGGTAGAATTAAAATATTTTTATAGGTTTACTGGTTATTCTGATTTCCTCTTCTACAAATTGCCTTTTTGTAGTTCTTGTCAATTTTCCACTGCCTTGTCTACCCTTTTCATTAAGATTTGTAAAGTATTTTAAAATAAATTATTGATGCTTGTCCTTTATTAATAATTTTTCTTTATCACTTGACTTTTAAAAATTTTAGTGTTTCCTTCCATTCACAGAAATTTTAATGTACTCACATTTATTGATATTTTTTTGTTACATGGCTTGCTATTCATGAATTCTTTAAGAAATATTTTCCCATCTTAAGGTCATAAAAATGTTATATTTTACTTGGTAAATTTTAAATATTAACATTTAAATATTAAAATAAATATTTAAATCCATATGAAATACTTTATTTTAAATGTATTGTTATTTTTTCAACAAGGATAACTGACATTATTGAGTAATATGCAATTTTCTACTGACTTTTAATGCTACTACAATCCTAAATCAAATTTATATACAGGTATTGCTCTCTTTCTAAGCTCATTATTATAAAATGATATTTAGTAAGGTTAATCCTACTACATGGTTCTTCTTCCAAATTATACTTTATTTTCTTTCCACTTTCTGTATGAATTTATGATTTGGACCATACCAAAAAGTAGAAAGACCTATTTAAGTATTTATTATATTTGTATTAATTTTATAGGTTACAGTAGAGCCATTTACATCTTTATGACATCAAATACTCTGGTCTATGAACAGAGCATGTATCTCCATTTGTCCACATCTTCCTATTTTATGTTCTTGAATAAAATATTCATATCTTTTGAGAGATTTGTTCATAGGCCTCTCTCATAGTGATGGTACTTATTAAATAAGAATTATTATTTTTATTGCATTGGTTATTTTTGACTAATAAGAATGTTATCATTATTTGAAGCTTGAACTTTTACCAGAAAGACTGGTGAATACTCCAAATTTACTAAGAATTATTTTACATTTTTTTGTAGAAATTATATTTATTCAAATAGGGATCATTTTTTTCTCTTTATTTACAATTATTATACATTTCATTTCTCTTTGTCTTATGACTCTGGCTAGAACTTATAGTGACATTTTATGATTTTATTAGATTACTTGGAGTTTTCCACGTAGATATTTATATCATGTGCAGATAGGGACTATTTTACTTCTTCCTTTTTGCTCTGTATGCCTTTTATTTCTTTTTCTTGCTTTATAATGCTAGCTAGTACTTCCATTACTGTGTTGAATAGCAGTGGTGAGAGTGGATATCTTTGCCTTGTTCCTGTTGTCAGGGGGTGAGAATTCAGTCTTTCACAAATATGTGTGATGTTAACTTGAGTATTTTTGAAGATACTTTTTATCTATTGTAAGATATTTCCCTTATATGCCTAGTTTTCTGAGAATTTTTACGTTACAAAGGGATACTGAATTTTGTCAAATTCTTTTTCTGCATCAACTGTTTTGTTCATGTAATTTTTCTTCTTTATCCTGTTAATATGGTGTATTACACTGATAGATTTTAAAATATTAAATCAAGCTTACTTCCCTGAAATAATCCCAATTGGTCCAATATCTCTGTTGGAGAAAAAGGGCTTTACTACATTTTCTAGTTTGCTGCCTTATAAGCATCTTTGTAAAATTAAAAAAAAAAATCCCGGGCTTCCCTGGTGGCGCAGTGGTTGCGTGTCCGCCTGCCGATGCAGGGGAACCGGGTTCGCGCCCCGGTCTGGGAGGATCCCACATGCCGCGGAGCGGCTGGGCCCGTGAGCCATGGCCGCTGAGCCTGCGCGTCCGGAGCCTGTGCTCCGCAACGGGAGAGGCCACAACAGAGGGAGGCCCGCATACCACAAAAAAAAAAAAAAAAAAAAAAAAAAAAAATCCCTCTTTATCAATAGAGAATGAATTCAATCAACTATTGTATTGCTGATAAGCTAAGAGGCTTATGTTCATATATTTTATATCCTTGTAGCTTTTTTTCAACAGCCATTTCATATCAGCATTATGCCAATGTTCCTTTTGCTCATATAGAGCTATCACTCTCCACTTAAAAGAGTTTACCCTTCCTTTTAGGTCATGTTGAATCTCAGCTTCTCTGAAGAACTTTTCCTAGTTTCCATAATCTTGCCCCCCTGATGTGTTTATCATTATGTAATTTAGCAAATATTGAAGTCTAGTGCTTTTTCACCTTATTGTATGCTTTTAAGTGCTACCTTCCATCTAGTCTGCACCTGAGAAGTTAAACTAAAATCTGAGTGTGTAACCCAGGTAACAGTATTATTTAAAGCACTCCAGTTGATACCAATATGTAGGGAAGTGTTAGAACCAAAGTTTTCCTAAAGCAGTGGTTCTCAGACTTTAGCATATGAAAGAATCATGGGGGTGGGGTGAGGTTGATAAAACACAGATTCTAGGTTCAACCTTCAACATTTCAGATTTGGTAGGAATCTAGATGTGTGAAACTCAACAATTTTCATTAAATCGTTGCATAATTGCTAGTTCCCCAGTCCACAAATCACTATGTAAATAACAGATGCACACATATTCAGTGAGCAATCACTTCACTCCTATAAAGGTCTGTCAGTGATTGGTAACAGTACATCTATTATCCAGTTCTCTCAGGCATAGCAAGGCTGTAGTTGTACTGCTTTCTTATCTCCGAGTTATAAATCCACATGAAATTTTACAAAAATGGATGACTGAAAGGCAAAATTGGCCAAGAAAGATGAAAGTGCAGCAAAGAAATAAAAAGTAGTGATGCTGAAATTGAAATTCAAATCTAATGTCAATGACGTTATAGAAGAAATAGCTGACTGTAGGAATGTTCACACTGACAGCATTATATATGCAGTGAGAGGAACTTAGTAAAGGGGAACTTATCAATAGAAATAAGGAATATAATAGTGATGAAAAGAATGGCAATATCCAGAGAAGACACACTGGCAAAAAAAACTTCATCTTACAGGAAATCAAGATCTTTCATGGCACTGGATATGCAAAAGATGAAATGTTGGGAGCTAATTCAAACTTAGAAGGAATTATGACAATTTACAAAGGCATAGAAGAGATGCTTACCTCAAATCATAAGTTATCTGATGAGAACAAGGGAAGCAGTACTTAAATTACTTTTGATATTTTTTACAAAGAAATAAAACATTAATTCTCAATGTTTTTAATATTTTAAAATATAGTGTACTAAAACATAATTGTGTTTTAAAATTTTCTATATATTTATAATCTACAGTAAGAGAGTTTTAAATGTTTTGACAAAATATTTAAAGGTCAGAGAACAACTATAATTCTCCCATTGGTCATTAAGACTGTTTTACATGGTTTCAGTTTGCATGGTTATTTTTATGGTCCCTCACTATTGTACAAGGTGAGAATTGCCTAGCATTAAATAACTGCTATCAAAGAAAATCTTTATCCTTTGTAAAAGGAGTTGACTATATTCATGACAGTCATTAATCTCCATCAGTAGGAAGAGGACAGAAGGGGTTTACTTTCTTATCAGAGCCATCCTATTTTCATTTTATGAGTAATGTTTTGAATTCCTGACATAATTCTATCAGCAAAGAAGTAGCCGCAACTTTGCCATTTATTAGTGGAAACGATTATTTAGGTGAAAAACTTCAAGCCCAAAGAACTAGAAAACAATACAACAAATATCCATTTTAAATACTAACATTGTGCCATATATGTTTTATATAATTACACTTTAAGAAATAAAACATTACAGATAGATTGTAGTTGAAGCTTCATCTCTCCTTCTGTCTTCTTAGCCAGAGGTAATCATGACCCTGAATTTGGTGTGCATCAAGATAGGAGAAATGTTTATGATAATAGGATATTTTGAAAGAAGCATTAGCTTCAGAATGAGACAAGTTGTGTTTATTTGCAGGACCAACCACTGGAGATGAGCCATTTAACTTCTCTGAGCCTCAGTTTTCTCATGGATAAAAAGGGAATAATCCTACTTGTCTCACAAAGTTGAGTAAAGGTGATAAATACTTGATACAAAGCTTTTCACACTTAGGAAACTCTCCGTATGTAGTAGATACCAGTTTTACTATTGTTATTATTTTGTCTGCTGTCCGCTCAGGAGAGTTCAATATGGAGAGACAGCTACAATGTTTCCTGACATTGAATTGTTTTTTCTCTTGAGCTAATCCACAGCTCTTCCTCTGAACAAGTGATCATTCCTCACTTTCACCTCATATTTCTGTTTTTGAAAGCAGCTGTGGTTAAGTGGCTCATCGCAGTCTCAAAAGCAGTCCTGACTGAAGTTGACAGTAGCCCTACAGCAAATAATAATATATAGTGAAGTTCTGGGGTGGGAGTCCTGCATTAAAGAGAAAATTATTCTGTATATTCATTGGAGGTTGGAACCCTTGTCATGTTGTATACGTGTCAGGCAATTTACCATCTGCGACATCACAGCCCCTGCCTCCAAAGTTATGGGATATTTTGCCAAGTGCATTTGTGTGGCATCAAATATTATTTGCTCTCTTCTTGTCACAACCTATAGAATTGTTTAAACAAAACTGAAAAGGGCATCCCAAAGCACGGCTGGCATTAGACAATTTTTTCAGCACCAACACAGCTAGCGGAGCATTTCAAAAAATTCGCTTTTGCGAAAGCAGGCCTCCTTGGTTTCCTCCTACAGACTTCATTGGCAGTCTGGACCTATTCCAACTAATCAATAAATATAACCCAGTTAAGTCACATTTATTTCTAGAAGCAAATAGCAATCAGTGCATTACCGTGGAAGCTCAGCCCTGTCCATCAGCTGAATCAGTAAACAGCAAAGGCTGGGGCTTTGAGACTCCATTCTGAAGGGAAACTGCTGCCTCAAAGGCAGGGAAATAAACCCGATCACTTAGATTTATATGTTACACTACTCTATTATCTGGAGAATAAGATCAACCCTGCATTTCACTTCAAATGTATAGGCACCTCCTTCTTTGATGTACTGTCTTTTACCAAGACTTTGTTGTTGTTGTTTTTCATCTTCTAATGATTTTTATAGCAATTAGTAACTTGAAAGGAAAACATTTGATAATTGCCTACTATTTCAGGCACTGGTATATATTTTATCTCAATAAATTCTCATACCCCCACTGAATAAAAAAGAATCCACGTTTATAGTGGTAATAAGCTGTGTGTTTATTGTTCAATTCCCAGTTTGCTAAAATGGTTTCTTTTTACTTGATTTATCCTTTCAAATACATTATAATCTCCTTAAAGGCATAGAACAGGTCTCATTCAACTTGTAGCCTTCACAGAACCTTGCTTGGTAGGTGCTCAGTAAATACATATTGATTAAATGAATGGATTAAAGAGTGTAGATATCCCCAGAAGTAGTTGTCTTATTTCCACACTCTTGCCCTGTAAAAGTAATATCACATGATTTTCATTTTGATATAATGGAATCAAGAGACTTTGCTACAGAACAGCTGAGTGACCTTGGGCAAACCATTGCACTTCTTTGGGATTCACTTACTTCATGAAAGGGGGAAAGGATACTTTGTGAATGACCCTTCTACTTCCAAACTTCTGTGTAATTTCACTGGGAAAGAATTAGAATGGGTCTTGCTTTTTTTTCATAATTTTACTCTTAAGTATCTTTTTTGTTATAGTGGTACCATGAGACATATCACTGCAGATGTAGAAACATAGCAGTTATTGCAAGTCTGGGGGAAAGGGTGATATATCTTCTTTCTGTGAAAGTCCAGAATCCTTTGGCCCCAAGTAGCCATCATCAACAATATGGTGATGGTCATGTGAAGCTTTCTTCTGCCACATTTTCTTTAGAAGAGAGGATAGCTGAGAATCACAATTTAAATAATAGTCCTTCCATGCAGTTGTAATTTAATAAATCATATGTACAACTCTTTGCATATAATTAACATCCAACCCCAGATTTTTGGAACACTTAATGTCTTTACTGCATGTGATTGTATACACACACACACACACACACACACACACATATATATGTAATATGAATAAGCACTCAAGCTCTAACATCAGTGTTTATATACTTTTTTTAGTAAAAGATATTTTCAGACCCATTCAAAACTTTTAACTTTTATTTTACAGACCCACAACAGGGCTGGCTAAAATAATAAACCTGCTGTTTCAGACCCTAGAGCTGTGTATCCACAAGCCAATGTGCAGCATCAGCTCAGCAGTACATCAAAGCTCCAGGCTGCTGTGGAGAAGGACTGCTTATTTCTTTGAGGTACCCTCAGGGGCTTCCCAACAGTGAGTTTTGTATATCTCATGGAACCTATTTTTCAAGTTAGAGCATCAATTCTTTTTTTATTTTGAAAATTGGGTGAAAATCTGTCTAGCCATTTTTTTTCACTTGAAGAAAAAGTACATGGATAAAATTTTCCTATCTTTTATTGTATCAAAGGAGAATGGCAGTGACGTGGAAGCATGGGATTTGCATTTTTAAAACTCTTTGGCTTCAATAGGATAATATTTTGGCAAGGGGCAAGCTAAAAATGTTGGAGGGCCCGGAGAGGAGATAAAGGTAGTAAATGGTTTACTCAAGAGCTGACTGTGGTGTGAGCAATGGCATCACATTAATGTGAAATGGAGAGAAACAGGTATATCTGAGAAATGCTTAAACTGTAGAACTCACTGTACTTGGTTGATAGGATGTGGAATATAAGCAAAGTTTCAACGTATAGGGCTTGAGGTTTGTAAGGGAAAATTAAATTTAATTGGATGTAAAGTTTGAAGAATTATCTATTAATTTAAACTTATTAGCCTTAATATTCAAATTCTTCATTCTTATTTAATTTTTGTCTACTTCTTAGGGCAAAGAAAATAAAAGATTTGTATAAAGTCTCTTTTTCATCTCTATTATATGGGGAGCAATAAGTCATTGTTATATTTTTTACTTTTATTTATTACAAATAACCTTTTTGGTATTTAGTGAATTTTCTAGCTGGTTAAAAGTTAATGTTGACCTTTTTTCTGTTTATTTCTATTTTTTTGAAAAGATATGGGCTAGGTATTCCTTTGATGTATTTCATTTTTAATCATTTAGTATGAGAATCCTTGTTGCTCAACAGAAACTTTTTTTTTTTTTTTTTTTTTTTTTTTTGCCTAGGCCATGGGACATGTGGGGTCTTAGCTCCCTGACCAAGGATTAAACTCATGCTCCCTGCATTGGGAGCGTGGCGTCTTAACCACTGGACTGCCAGGGAAGTCCCAGAAACATTTTATAAGAATAGTTTTTGCTTCAACTGATATATTTGATTTTAGTTTAGTTATTTATGTTTTTTCCTTTTGTATTTTTCTACTTATTTTCTATTAAAAGTATGTTTTCTTTGTTTTGTTCAGTGATTTTTAAATGTATCAGGAATTACTTTTAAGTTTTTCCAAGATGTTGAATCAAAACAAAATAAAATAATGAAATGTACATTTTTATTCTCCTTCAAAGATGAGGAATTAATACACTCTAGTGTTTGTAAATCTAGGCTGATTAGTAGAACCACCTCAAACACTTTTAAAAGTTCCAATGCCCAGGACTAATATATGAAACATTAATTAAACCAGAAACTTGAGTGTGGAACCCAGGTATCCACATTAAAAAACAACAGCTATCGAGCGACCCCAACATTCTCTTGCTAAGGTTGAAAATGAGTACTCTGTTCCTCTTCTTTCTACTCTCTTCTCTTTTCTCTTCCTCTTATTCATCGCACAAATCCAATCCAAGCCTTTTGTTCCAGTTACCTATTGAAATAGGCTACATCAAAACTTAGTATCATAAAGTAGTAGTCATTTTTTCTATATCAGGATGCTATAGGTTAGAAATTTGTCAAGGTTCAATGGGGAAAACTTTCATTGCACATAACATTGCAGAGGTGACTTGGGGTAATTCTACTGGCAGATGGGCTGGTCTGGAGGATCCATATGGTTTTACACACATGCCAGGCAACTTGGCAGTGATGACCGGAAGATTGGGCTCAGCAGGAATTATCTAATGTAACAATTAATTGTGGCCTCTCCAGCATGTTTTATGTGCCAGTGTGTGTATGTGTATGTGTGTGTGTTTTGAATAACAACAGTAGAATATTCTTTACTAAAGGAATTCAAGTATTTTGCTACAACTTTTAAAAATGAGAGCATATTTTTTTTTGTTTTGCATAGAATACTTCCATAGAAATGGAATAGCTTCCATTTTTATACTCATTTTTTTTGCTTTTATTTTCTTTCTAATTCTAGAAATTTTCTTAGAATATGTCTTCATTACTGTCCTGCACTAAATATTCTGATTTCTTTCTCATGAAGTCTTTTTATAATGTACACATATAATTAAAATATACCATACATAGGGTAGCACAAATTATAAGTTCACTGCACATTGGATTTTCAAAACATGAATTACCCAAAAGAAAAGAAAATATGCATCCATGAAAAGATGTGTACACAAATGTTCACAGGAGCTTTATTTGTAGTAGCCAACTGGGAACTATTTAGAAGTCCATCAACAGGTGACAGTATAAACAAATTGTGATATATTCATACAAGAGAATACTATTCATAAATAAAAACAATGAGTTATTCGTGTGTGCAATGATATGGATGAATTTAAAAATAATTATACTGAGTATAAGAAGCCAGACAAAAAAAAGACAAAATACCCCCAAATTATATTTATATAAAACTCTAGAAAATGCAAATTAATTTCTTTAGTGACAGAAACTGTATCAGTAGATCTGATCTGGTGAGTAGAAGGGAAGAACACAAGGGAGAAGTATGTTCTCTAAGTTGATTGTGGTGATGGTTTCATTGGTTTATACATGTGTCAAAATGTATCCAATTTTACAATTTAAATATTTGCATTTATCATATGACAGTTATACTTCAATAAAGTTATGTTGTTTTAAAATGTATAAGATCTGTGTAACGCACATCCAGATGAAGAAACAGAATGTTACCTGGACCAGAGAATCCTCCCTCATGCCACCTCTCAGCCACTATCTTCCCCCATGTCATCAAGAGTAACTATATCTGGATTTTTAACTACATAGATCAATTATATCTATTTTTGAGCTTTATATAAATGGAATTATACAATAAGTGCATTTTTGTCTGTTTTATTTTGCTCAGCATTATGGTTGAAAGATTCATCTATGTGTTACATTTGTTAATTCTCATGGATGTATTTTATTTGATTACATTAATAAACAAAATTTTCATATCCATTATCCTGTTGGACATTTGAGTTGTTTCTATTTCTTGGCTTCTTTGAATCTTGCTGCTATGAACATTACTATTTGTGCCCTTTATACTTTTCTTTTTTACTGTATACTTATCCAGAAGTGGCATTGGTAAGTGACAGTATGTGTATCCTATGGTATGTGTAAGTTTTGATTTTTAAGAAACTGCTGTTTTCCAAAGTATTTGTATCATTTTTATTTCAGCCCATAGTGTTTGAGACTTTGAAATCCACTCTATCTCCAACACTTGGTCCAGCCAGTCTTTTTAACTCTAGGTATTCTGATAAGTTTGTAGTATTCTCTTCTTGTGTTTTCATTTTAATTTCCCTAATGATTAAATATATTGAGGATATTTTCATGTGTATATGGGCCATTTGTATATCTTCTTTGGTAAAGTGTCTCTTCAAATCTCCTACCCAAATTTTATAGGGATGTTTATTTCCTTATTCATAAGTTTCAATGGTTCTATAAATATTTATGATATAGGAATTTTATCAAATATGAAATTTGCAATATTTGTTTCTGTTTGTAGTTTGTCTTTTTATTCTCTTAATAGTGTCTGCTGAAGAACAGAATTTCCTGATTTTGATAGTTTGATTTATAATTTTTTTCTTATATGGATCAGGCTTTTAGTGTCTTACCTAAGAAACCATTGCCTAACTCATGATCACAAAGTTTTTCTCTTGTGTATTAATTCAGAAGATTTTTAGCTTTAAGATTTCCATATAGGTCTTTAATCCACTTTCATTTTAATTTTGCATACCATGTGAGGTATGAATTTAAGTTCCCTTTTTGTACATTGATATCCAATAATGCTGACACCATTTGTTTAAACGACTATTTTCTGCTGAATTAGTTTTGCACCTTTGCAATTAAGTGTGTGTGTGTGTGTGTGTGTGTGTGTGTGTGCACTTCTATTCTGTTCCATTGATCTATTTTTTATCTACATGCCAATATCACACTGATTGGAATTTGGTATCTCTTGATAAGTCTTGTAGTTGGGTTGTGAAATCTCCCAGGGTTATTTATCTTTTACAAAATTGTTTTGGTCCTTTCCATTTCCATATGAATTTTGGAATCAGCTTTGCAATGTCTACCAAAAAATTCTGTCGCAAATTTGACTGGGAAACCATTACCTTTATAGATTAATTTGGGAAGAATTAACACCTTAATATCTTAATAATAGTAAGTCTTTCAATCCATGAATTCTATAGCTCTCTCCACTTATTTATATATACTTCAATTTCTGTCAGTAATGTTTTGTAGTTTACAGTGTATTAGTATGCACACCTTGTGTCACATTTATCCCTAAATATTGGATATTGATGATGCTCTTGACATTTTTAAATGTCAGCTTTTGATTGTTCTTTCTAGTAATAGAAATACAGTTTACTTTTACAGATTGATCTCATATCTTCCAATCTTGATAAATTCACTTATTAAGTCTTCTGGCTTATTTATGGATTTCATAGCATTTTCTACATAGAAAATAAAAACTGTAGAGATTGACTTCTTCCTTTACAATCAGTCCGTTTTTATTTCTTTTTTGTGCCTTATTGCCTTACTTGTAAACTAAGTTGAATATAAAGTGAGAGCAGTCACACTTGCTTTGTTCCTCATGTGTAGGGGGAAGGCATTCAATATTTCACCTGTAAGTATGCTATTACTTGTATGCTTTTCATAGATGTCCTTAATTAGGTAGAGGAAATTCTAGTTATCTAGCTCTGTATAACAAATTACAACAGACTTCATGGCTTAAAACAATAAATATTTATAATCTCACAGTTTCTGTAGGTTAGGAATCTGGAAGCAGCTTAAATGGGTGATTCCTGGTCAAGGTTTTTCATGAGGTTGCAGTCAAGCTATTTGCCTGGGCTGCACTGATCTTTTAATTTTATATTATTTTATATAGTTAAGTATTTTATATTATTTACTATATCTATATAGTTATATATCATACATTATTCACATAGATACACACTGACAAATTCAAATATATACATATATGAACATATATGCATTATACATACATATTTAGATTCACACTATATATAATATGTAGTATTATATATATAAATATATATATATATATCACATATAAATTTAAATTCACTGAATTCATTGAGAGAGGACCAGAAATATTAAGTGGGTAAACATAAAAGATTATGTTTTTCTTCTTATAATTTTCCAGGAAAGACAACATACAGTTTAAAACAGAAGGGAGTGGCACGATATATTTAAAGTGATGAAAGGGAAAAACTTACAACCAAGAATACTCCACCCAGCCAAGCCTCTCATTCAGATTTGATGGAGAGCTCAAAAGCTTAACAGACAAGCAAAAGCTAAAAGAGCTCAGCACCACCAAACCAGCTTTACAACAAATGTTAAAGAAACTTCTCCAGGCGAAAAAGAAAAGGCCACAACTAGAAACAAGAGAGTTAAGAAACGTAAAAGCTCACAGATAAAGGCAAACATACAATAAAGGTAGGAAATTATCCACACACAAAGCTAGTAGGGAGGTTAAAAAACAAAAGTAGTAAAATCATCTATATCCACAATAAGCAGTTAAGGGATGCAGAAAACAATTAGAAGTAAAATCAAAAGCAGTAATCATGAGGGGAGGAGAGTAAAAATGCGGGATTTTTAAAATGCATATGACATTAAGAGATTGGCAACTTAAAAACAATCATGTGTACATATAGACTGCTATATGAAAACCTCATGGTAACCGAAAACCAAAATTCTCCCTATATATATTTGACCCAGTTAGTGATTACATTTTATATATGGGAATATCGTCCTCTCTTTATGTGGAAAAATTTGAGGTTGACATCAAGAGTGAAAGAAGAGGCATGTCAAACCTTATAAGTTCTTCAAAATTCTTAAAACTGTATAAATTCAGTGTGAGACTGTTAAATACTTGTTTTAATTTAGATCTTATCACAGTAGCAAAGCAACATAGTAAGGTGTATTTGTACTGTTTTCAGCTAGAAAATCAAGTAAATATCTTCCAAACTCTATTGCAATATTAAAATTTAATAATAGTTTACTTTGTTTAACTCACATCTACCAATTATTTTAACCTAGGGATTAGGAAAGTAACAGAATTTTATATAGCATGGTGAAATGTCCAAAGCCCAAAATGTTTAAAAAGAAGCACATTTAAGTATAACTAAAAACAATTAGCTCAGCAAATTATACTCTTAACTTTTGCTTAGGAACAAAACCTTTCTTTCTCATGGAAAGCATCATGGGGTTCTGTCTGGTGTCATGTATAGTAAAACTCAGATGAAGAAGACAATATAATGTAATAGAAAAACATATTGGTATAGGAGTAATAAAAACTAGATTACCAAAAAACACCACTTGCTTTGTGACAAGGTTTGAAAATTAGGTAGAGAAAAAGAGTGAAATGAGCCAGATGAAAATAAAACAATAATACAAACTCAAAATGGTAGAACTCGCACTCAATCTGTATACAGGAGAACATAGGTAGTATTTGGAATTGTAATAAGCTGCAGGGAGCATGCCTTCCTAAAGAGAGGACACTGATACTTTTGCCTAGCTAGTGATCGCTATAAACATTTTTTTTCCCCCCAGAGTTTTAAAAAGAAGGCAGAAATCCAGATTTTTATTTTAAAACTCCCAATTTGAAAATATTTTCAAGTTAATTTTTTTAAAATCCTATGCTGAATTTCCATTTCAGCTCTGACTAAATAAATGGTACCAGACGAGATCCCCTGCTATAAGAAACAATAAGACTCACCAAAATACAGGAGACAAATATTGTCAGGCATAGGACAACAGGCAGCATAAAACCTCAATTCCTTAGAAAAGGAAACTTGTAAGGTATGATCTCAAATCATGCTGACTCTCTGATTTTGTACAAAACTATTCCAACTATGGAACAGTGATCTGAAATCCAAGCAAAGCATGGTGATCCCATTGAGCTGAGGTGGCGGGGATCAGTTTGAGGTAGCTGAAATAGCTGGAATCTGTAGGGCAGAGGGGGTTGGGGACTTTCCCCAATTTCTTGGCAGACAGCTGGGCTACACATGCCTAGGTAGAGACTGTATTAAGTTTACCAGAGAGTGGATTATGCAGGGTTAAAAAAGAAACAGAAATATTCATGTCAAACAAAGTTGGAGACATTGTTTTCCTGGCTCAGCCAGGCTGAAGAGACTTTGTTATCACACATGGCATCTGGCTGAGAAATCAGAAAGACCATGCCTTTGGAGTAAAGACTATGTCTTAAAGAAGGGCTTATTCTATGCTTATCCTAACAGTGCCACAAAATAAACCCTAAGAGAAAAACAGGGAGGCAAATTTTGCTGGTTAAATCACGCAAATTTAGAGAAACTTGAGAAACTCTTCGGTCTTTCAACAAATTCACCCTAACAGGTCATGAAACCAAGCCTAAATTCAAGATAAAGAGCCAATAATTATACTATTTACTAGAGCAAAAATATATACTCTTCAGGGGGAATTTACAAAGCTCAAAGTCTTTCAAATGTCCTACCAACAATGTCCAGAACACAATAAAAAATTACTAGTCATGTAAATAAAAAGGAAAATAGAACTTATTGTAAAAAAAAAAAAAATCCATAGATATTTATCTTGAGAGGACTCAAATCCACCAAAAGAGGTTAGATTAATTAAATATAGACTTTAAAGAAGCTGATAGAATGATGTGCAAAGAGACAAACGAATATGTTAAAAAAATTGAATAGAAATTTGATCTAAATAAGTGAACAGTTAGGAATCTTGAGTAAAGAGAACTATTTTAAAAATTAAATGGATATTCTAGAACTAAAAATTACAGTGAGTTAAATTTCTAAAAAATAGACAAGATTACCAGCAGGTTAAAAATGGCAGGAAAAAATGGATCAGTAAATTTTACTGTAGATCAATAGAAATTACCTAACAATTGGAGTTTCAGTGACTTGTGAGGCAATATCAAGTGTTATAACCTATGTATAATAGAAGTTTAAAAAAGAGAAGAAAGTGTTAAGTGGAGAGAATCAAATTTTGAGCAATAATTTCCCCAATTTTTTCAAGTTTAATAAAAAGTTTTGACATACATATTCCAAGGCTCTGAACAAAACCTAACCCAGATACATAAAAAGAAAATCACACACTTGCACATCAAAATTAAACTACTAAAGATCAAAATAAAAAGAAAATCCTTATCATATACATTACATGCACATTAAATACAGAAAACAGTAATAAACAAATATGGCTGACTTCTTATCAGAAATATTGGGAACCCAAAGGCAGAAGAACAGTTGTAGTTTTGAAAGAAATAATAATCTATTAACATAAAGATATACCTATCCAACGAATTCTTCACCAGCATTCCTAAAGTATAAGAATGCTAAAATCTATTTTTCATGATAAAGGGAAATTTTATTAGAAGAAAACTTGGATATACACTAAGGAGAGAGGGACCCCAGAAATATCAGGTGGGTAAACATAAAATATTATGCTTTTCTTCTAATAATTTTCCTGGAAAGATAGCACATTGTTTAAAACAAAAACAATAATATTGTAAAATGATGCTTTAACATATGCAGAAGTTAAAATAAGACAATAATAGAACAAAAGGAAATGATGGTTAAATAGAGTTTACTCTTGTAAGTTTATTATACTTGTGAAGTGAGAAGTTGAAATTGAGAACTCTAAAATATCAGGTATGAATTGAGAGGTAGGAAGTAGAAAGAAAGTACAAAGAGTAAAGGGTGAGACAGGAGGTGAGAAAAGTGAAGTGATAAAATACTGATTTCAAATAAATGTTAATTAGGTTTAGGATGAACACTCTAGACCCTACAGGAACTGCTAAAAATAACTTTTAAACAACAAAATAGAAAATGACTAATAATCTGGTAGATTTAAATCCAACCATATCAATTATTACAATAACAATAAAACATTCCTAATTAAAGGGCACATATTGTCAGATAAAAATAAAGGCCACTCTATATGCTATAATAGGAAGCACTTTACATTTAAAGATACACATAACCTGGAACTTAAGGGATGGAAAAATATGTTCAAAAACATGCAAAAAAAAAACCAAAAAACCCTGGCATAATTATATTTATATCAGAAAAAGAAGATCTCAGTAAAAAATATTGTAAGAAGTAAAAGGGGACTGTTCATTATGGCACAAGGTACAGTGAATCAGGAAGATATAAAAAGCACAGATATTTTTACACATAATAATAGAAATTCAAAATTCACAAATCAAAAACTAATAGAATTAATGGAGGATCAGTTATATTTGAGGATTTTAATAACATTTTCTTATTCATTGATAGATCAAGTAGAAAAAGAAACAGTAAAGATATAGATATGAACAACACAATTGACCAGCTTTGTATACTTGATGTTTATACAACATTACATCCAACAATTTCAAAACGCATATTATATTTGTATACATGTAGATTGTCATAATTTTTCATAATTATTTTTAAACAATTAAAATTCTAGAGTCAATTCTCTGACAACAGAATGAAACTGGAAATTAATAAGAATAAAATACTTAGAAATGCAGAAAGTATTTGGACATTAGGTAACAGACTTCTACATGACCTATGGATCAAAAACAAACTACAAGGGAAATTAAAAAAAATATTTTTCCTGATAATAAGATATATCAAAATTGGTGGGATGCAGCTAATACAGTGTATACAAAGAAATCTGTAGTTTTAATTCCTATAGTAGAATAAAAGTTAAATTTAGTGATTTAATTTTCTACCTTAAAAAGCCAGGAAAAGAAAAACAACTTAAACTAGAGCAAGTAAGAGAAAATATTTTACCATGATCAGAGCATAAAATCAATGAAGTTAAAAACAAAAACAAAACAGAAGGATATAGGAAAGCAAAAGTTGGTACTTGAGAGTTTAAATAGAAATGATTAGTTTTGGAAAACTAACAAGGAAAAAAGAGAAAAACATAAGTTATCAATTTTAGGATAAAAAAGATTACACAGACAATAATATATTAATAAAATATTTTTCTGAACTTTATATTATTCTCAGCAAAGCAGGAATAGTAATACATTTTCATGACCTGATAATGAACATCTATGAAGAAGCTACATTTTTTTTTTTTTTTTTTTGTGGTATGCGGGCCTCCCTCAGCTGTGGCCTCTCCCGTTGCGGAGCACAGGCTCCGGACGCGCAGGCCCAGCGGCCATGGCTCACGGGCCCAGCCGCTCCGCGGCACGTGGGATCCTCCCAGACCGGGGCGCGAACCCGGTTCCCCTGCATCGGCAGGCGGACGCGCAACCACTGCGCCACCAGGGAAGCCCTAGAAGCTACATTTAACATCACTTTTTACAGTGAAAGCCAAATGCTGCCCTGATAACTTCAGGAACAAAACAAGAGTGTCTGCTATCAACATTTCTCTTCAAAATTACACTGAATGTCCTAGCCAGTGCAAAAGGGAAGAAAAAGGAAGATATACCATTTACATTTGAAAGAAGTAATGCTGTTGCTGAAGACACGATTATTCACCTGGAAAGTTCCTAAGAATCTTATGGCAATGAAAATATGTTATATAGGCACAAAAAAGCACTAATCACATAAGTAAAAAACAGTAAATTGGACTTCATCTTAATTAAACCCTTATGTTCTTCAAAACAGTGTTAAGAACATACTAGGTTGGCCAAAAGCTTCATTCCAGTTTTTCCATAAGATGTTAAAAATCAGAACGAACTTTTTGACCAACCAAATAAAAAGAGAAGCCATAGATTGGGAGAACATGTGAATAATACATGCATCTATCAGACAAAGGATTTGTGTCCAGAGTATATGGAAAATCTTTACCCAGTAGAAAGGCTAAAATAAACAAAACACTGAAAATACCAAGTGTTGGCACAAATTTAAAGGTCTCAGATATTGCTGGTTGAAATAAAAATAGCACAAAAACATGAGAAACAATTTGGCAGCTGCTTTTTTTTTTTAACATCTTTATTGGAGTACAATTGCTTTACAATCGTGTGTTAGTTTCTGCTTTATAACAAAGTGAATCCGTTATACATATACATATATCCCCATATCTCTTCCCTCTTGCATCTCCCTCACTCCCACCCTCCCTATCCCACCCCTCTAGGTGGTCACAAAGCACCGAGCTGATCTCCCTGTTCTATGCGGCTGCTTCCCACTAGCTATCTATTTTACGTTTGGTAGTGTATGTATGTCCATGTCAATCTCTCACTTTGTCCCAGCTTACCCTTCCCCCTCCCCATGTCCTCAAGTAGGTCTGAGTCTTTATTCCCATCTTGCCCCTAGTTTCTTCATGACCAGTTTTTTTTTTTTTTTTTTTTAGATTCCATATGTATGTGCGAGCATACGGTATTTGTTTTTCTCTTTCTGACTTACATTTTTTATGACAGACTCTAGTTCCATCCACCTCAATACAAAAAACTCAATTTCATTTCTTTTTTTGGCTAAGTAATATTCCTTTGAATATATGTTCCATATCTTCTATTTCCATTCATCTGTCAATGGGCACTTAGGTGTTTTCCATGTCCTGACTATTGTAAATAGAGGTGCAATGAACATTGTGGTACATGACTCTTTTTGAATTATGGTTTTCTCAGGGTATATGCCCAGAAGTGGGATTCCTGGATCATATGGTAGTTCAATTTTTAGTTTTAAGGAACCTCCATACTGTTCTCCATATGTATCAATTTACATTCCCACCAACAGTGCAAGAGGGTTCCCTTTTCTCCACACCCTCTCCAGCATTTAGTGTTTGTAGATTTTTTGATGATGGCCATTCTGACCGGTGTGAGATGATATCTCATTGTAGTTTTGATTTGCATTTCTCTAATGATTAATGATGTTGAGTGTTCTTTCATGTGTTTGTTGGCAATCTGTATATCTTCTTTGGAGAAATGTCTATTTAGGTCTTCTGCCTATTTTTGGATTGGGTTTTTCCTTTCGGTATTGAGCTGCATGAGCTGCTTGTATATTTTGGAGATTAATCCTTTCTGAGTCGCTTCATTTGCAAATATTTTCTCCCATTCGGAAGGTTGTCTTTTTGTCTTGTTTATGGGTTCTGTTGCTGTGCAAAATCTTTTAAGTTTCATTAGGTCCCATTTGTTTCTTTTTGTTTTTTTTCCATTTCTCTAGGAGGTGGGTCAAAAAGGATCTTGCTGTGATTTATATCATAGAGTGTTCTGCCTATGTTTTCCTCTAAGAGTTTGATAGTGTCTGGCCTTACATTTAGGTCTTTAACCCATTTTGAGTTTATTCTTGTGTATCGTGTTAGGGAGTGTTCTAATTTCATTCTTTTCCATGTAGCTGTCCGGTTTTCTCAGCACCACATATTGAAGAGGAGGTTTTTTCTCTACTGTTTATTTTTGCCTCCTTTATCAAAGATAAGGTGACCATATGTACATTGGTTTATCTCTGGACTATCTATCCTGTTCCATTGATCTATATATCTGTTTTTGTGCCAGTACCATACTCTCTTGATTACTGTAGCTTTCTAGTATAGTCTGACTTTGGGGAGCCTGACTCCTGCAGCTCCGTTTTCTTTCTCAAGATTGCTTAAGCTATTCAGGGTCTTTTGTGTTGCTACATTTATCCCTAGATGTTTCTTTTTTTAACATCTTTATTAGAGTATAATTGCTTTACAATGATGTGTCAGTTTCTGCTTTATAACAAAGTGATTCACTTAAGCATACACATATGTCCCCATATCTCGTCCCTCTTGCATCTCCCTCTCTCCCACCCTCCCTATCCCACCCCTCTAGATGTTCACACAGCTCCGAGCTGTTCTCCCTGTGCTATGCGGTTGCTTCCCACTAGCTATCTATTTTACGTTTGGTAGTGTATATATGTCCATGCCACTCTCTCACTTTGTCCCAGCTTACCCTTCCATATTCCAAGAAATTTTATTCTTTTTGTTGCAATGGTAAACGGGAGTGTTTTCTTAATTTCACTGTCAGATTTTTCATCATTAGTGTATAGGAATGAAACTGATTTCTGTACATTAATTTTGTATCCTGCTACTTTACTAAATTCATTGATTAGCTCTAGCAGTTTTCTGGTAGAATCTTTAGGATTCTCTCTATATAGTATCATGTCATCTGCAAACAGTGACGGTTTTACTTCTTCTTTTCCACTTTGGATTCCTTTTATTTCTTTTACTTCTCGATTGCTGTGGCTAAAACTTCCAAAACTATGTTGAATAATAGTGGCAAGAGTGGGCAACCTTGTCTTGTTTCTGATCTTGGTGGAAATTGTTTCAGTTTTTCAGCATTGAGGACGATGTTGGCTGTGGGTTTTTCATACATGGCCTTTATTATATTGAGGAAAGTTCCCTCTATGCCTACTTTCTGGAGGGTTTTTATCATTAGTGGGTGTTGAATTTTTTTGAAAGCTTTCTCTGCATCTATTGAGATAATCATATGGTTTTCCTCCTTCAATTTGTTAATATGGTGTATCACACTGATTGATTTGCATATATTGAAGAATCCTTGCATTCCTGGGATAAACCACAATTGATCATGATGTATGATCCTTTTAATGTGCTGTTGGATTCTGTTTGCTAGTATTTTGTTGAGGATTTTTGCATCTATGTTCATCAGTGATATTGGCCTGTAGTTTTCTTTCTTTGTGACGTCTTTGTCTGGTTTTGGTATCAGGGTGATGCTGGCCTCATAGAATGAGTTTGGGAGTGTTCCTCCCTCTGCTATCTTTTGGAAGAGTTTGAGAAGGATAGATGTTAACTCTTCTCTAAATGTTTGATAGAATTCGCCTGTGAAGCCATCTGGTCCAGGTTGTCCTTTTTATTGGCATATATTTGCTTGTAGTAATCTCTCATGTTCCTATGTATTTCTGCAGTGTCAGTTTTTACTTCTTTTCCATTTCTAATTCTATTGATTTGAGTCTTCTCCTTTTTTTTCTTGATGAATCTGGCTAATGGCTTATCAATTTTGTTTACCTTCTCAAAGAACCAGCTTTTAGTTCTATTGATCTTTGCTATTGTTTTCTTCATTTCTTTTTCATTTATTTCTGATCTGATCTTTATGATTTCTTTCCTTCTGCTAATAAGGTTAGGTTGTTTATTTGAGATGTTTTTGTTACTTAAGGTCGGATTGTATTGCTATAAACTTCCCTCTTAGAACTGCTTAAGCTGCACTCCAAAAGTTTTCAGTGGTTGTGTTTTCATTGTCATTTGTTTCTAGGCATTTTTTTATTTCCTGTTTGATTTCTTCAGTGATTTCTTAGTGTATTTACCTTTCTTCTCATTTTGCTTAACTTATTGTGTTTAGGGTCTCCCTTTTGCAGGCTGCAAATTCGTAGTTATTAAGGAGTGGGTTGTTTAGCCTCCATGTGTTTGTATCCTTTACTGATTTTTTCTTGTAATTGATATCTAGTCTCATAGTATTGTGGTTGGAAAAGATACTTGATAGGATTTCAATTTTCTTAAATTTACCAAGGCATGATTTGTGACCCAGGAAATGATCTATCCTGGAGAATGTTCCATGAGCACTTGAGAAGAATGTGTATTCTGTTCTTTTTGGATGGAACATCCTATGAATATCAATTAAGTTCATCTTGTTTAATGTATCATTTAAAGCTTGTGTTTCCTTATTTATTTTCATTTTGGATGATCTGTCCACTGGTGAAAGTGGGGTGTTAAAGTCCCCTATTATGATTGTGTTCCTGTCAATTTCCCCTTTTTGGCTGTTAGTATTTGCCTTATGTATTGTGGTGCTCTTATGTTTGGTGCATAAATATTTACAATTCTTATGTCTTCCTCTTGGATTGATCCCTTGATCATTATGTAGTGTCCTTCTTTTTCTCTTGTACTAGTCTTTGTTTTATAGTCTATTTTTCCTGATATGAGAATTGCTACTCCAGCTTTCTTTTGATTTCCATTTGCATGGAATATCTTTTTCCATCCCCTCACTTTCAATCTGTATGTGTTCCTGGGTCTGAAGTGGGTTTCTTGTAGACAGCATATATATGGGTCTTGTTTTTGTATCCATTTAACCAATCTATATCTTTTGGTTGGAGCATTTAATCCATTTACATTTAAGGTAATTATCGATATGTATGTTCATATTAACATTTTCTTAATTGTTTGGGTTTGCTCTTGTAGGTCTTTTCCTTCTCTTGTATTTTCTGCCTAGAGAAGTTGCTTTAGCATTTGTTGTAAAGCTGATTTGGTGGTCCTGAATTCTCTTAGCTTTTGCTTGTCTGTAAAGTTTTTAATTTCTCCATCATATCTGAATGAGATCCTTGCTGGGTAGAATCTTGGTTGTAGGTTTTTCTCCTTCCTCACTTTAAATATGTCCTGCCAATCCCTTATGGCTTGCAGAGTTTCTGCTGAAAGATAAGCTGTTAACCTTATGGTGATTCCTTTGTGTGTTATTTATTGTTTTCCCCTTGCTGCTTTTAATATGTTTTCTTTGTATTTCATTTTTGATAGTTTGATTAATATGTGTCTTGTCGTGTTTCTCCTTGGATTTATCCTGTATGGGACTCTCTGTCCTTCCTGGACTTGATTAACTATTTCCTTTCCCATATTAGGGAAGTTTTCAACTATAATCTCTTCAAACATTTTCTCTGTCCCTTTCTTTTTCTCTTCTTCTTCTGGGACCCCTATAATTTGAATGTTGATGCATTTAATGTTTTCCCAGAGGTCTCTGAGACTGTCCTCAATTCTTTTCAGTCTTTACTCTTTATTCTGCTCTGCAGTAGTTTTTTCCACTATATTATCTTCCAGGTCACTTATCCGTTCTTCTGCCTCAGTTATTCTGCTATTGATCCCTTTTAGATAATTTTAAATTTCATTTATTGTGTTGTACATCACTGTTTGCTCTTTAGTTCTTCTTGATCCTTGTTAAAAGTTTCTTGTATTTTCTCCATTCTATTTCCAAGATTTTGGATCATCTTTACTGTCATTATTCTGAATTCTTTTTCAGGTAGACTGCCTATTTCCTCTTCATTTCTTTGTTCTGGTGGGATTTTACCTGGCTTCTTCATCTGTTGTGTATTTACCTGTCTTCTCATTTTGCTTAACTTGCTGTGTTTGAGGTCCCCTTTTTGCAGGCTGCAGGTTCGTAGTTTCTGTTGTTTTTGGTGTCTATCACCAGTGGCTAAGGTTGGTTCAGTGGGTTGTGTAGGCTTCCCGGTGGAGGGGACTAGTGTCTGTGTTCTGGTGGATGAGGCTGGATCTTGTCTTTCTGGTGGGCAGGTCCATGTCTGGTGGTATATTTTGAGGTGTCTGTGACCTTATTATGATTTTAGGCAGCCTCTCTGCTAATGGATGGGGCTGTGTTCCTGTCTTGCTAGTTGTTTGGCATAGGGTGTCCAGCACTGTAGCTTGCTGGTCATTGAGTGGCTCTGGGTCTTGGTGTTGAGATGGAGATCTCTGGGAGATTTCCTCCGTTTGATATTACATGTAGCTGGGAGGTCTCTTGTGGACCAGTGTCCTGAACTTGGCTCTCCCACCTCAGAGCCACAGCCCTGATGCCTGGCTGGAGCACCAAGAGAGTGTCATCCAAACGGCTCAGAATAAAAGGGAGAAAAGAAAGAAAGAAAGATTACGATAATAAAATAAAATAAAATAAAATAAAAGTTATTAAAATAAAATAATAATTATTAGGAAAAAAAATTTTTTAAGTAATTTTAAAAAAAAAGCAGCCCAGAGAGAACCCTAGGGCAAACGGTAAAAGCAAAGCTATACAGACAAAATCACACACAGAAGCATATACATACACACTCACAAAAAGAGAAAAAGGGAAAAAAAAAAAATATATATATATATATATATCGTTGCTCCCAAAGTCCACCTCCTCAATTTGGGATGATTCGTTGTCTATTCTGGTATTCAACAGAGGCAGGGTACAGCAAGTTGATTTTGGAGATTTAATCCACTGCTTCTGAGACTGCTGGGAGAAATTTCCCTTTCTCTTCTTTGTTCGCACAGCTCCTGGGTTCAGCTTTGGATTTGGACCAGCCTCTGTGTGCAGGTCGCCTGAGGGTGTCTGCTCTTCGCTCAGACAGGACAGGGTTAAAGGAGCAGCTGATTCGGGGGCTCTGGCTCACTCAGGCCGGGGGCAGGGAGGGGTACGGATGCGAGGCGAGCCTGCGGCGGCAGAGGCCAACGTGATGTTGCACCAGCCTGAGGCGCGCCGTGCGTTCTCCCGGGGAAGTTGTCCCTGGATCATGGGACTCTGGGAGTGGCGGGCTGCACAGGTTCCCGGGAGAGGAGGTGTGGAGAGTGACCCGTGCTTGCACACAGGCTTGTTGGTGGCAACTGCAGCAGCCTTAGCGTCTCATGCCCGTCTCTGGTGTCCGCGCTGATAGCCGCGGCTCGCGCCCGTCTCTGGAGCTCCTTTAAGCAGCGCTCTTAATCCCCTCTCCTCACCCACCAGGAAACAAAGAAGAAGGAAGAAGTCTCTTGCCTCTTCGGCAGCTCCAGACTTCTCCCAGACTCCCTCCCGGCTAGCCGTGGTGCACTAACCCCTTCAGGCTGTGTTCACGCAGCCAACCCCAGACCTCTCCCTGGGATCCGATCGAAGCCCGAGCCTCAGCTCCCAGCCCTCGCCCTTCCCGGCGGGTGAGCAGACAAGCCTCTCGGGCTGGTGAGTGCTGGTAGGCACCGATCCTCTGCGGGAATCTCTCTCCGCTTTGCCCTCCGCATCCTGTTACTGCGCTCTCCTCCGAGGCTCAGAAGCTTCCCCCCTACGCCACCCGCAGTCTCCGCCCTCGAAGGGCCTTCCCAGTGTATGGAAACCTTTCCTCCTCACAGCTCCCTCCCACTGGTGCAGGTCCCGTCCCTATTCTCTTGTCTGTTTTTTTCTTTTGTCTACCCAGGTACGTGGGGAGTTTCTTGCCTTTTGGGAGGTCTGAGGTCTTCTGCCAGCGTTCAGTAGGTGTTCTGTAGGAGTTGTTCCACATGTAGATGTATTTCTGATGTATTTGTGGGGAGGAAGGTGATCTCCACCTCGTACTCTTCCTCCATCTTGAAGCTCCTCCCCTGGGCAGCTGCTTGTAAAGTTAAATATACATTTAACATATGGCCCAGATTTCAGCTCCTAGGTATTTACCTAAGAGAAAAAGAAAATATGTCTACACCAAGAGTTTTGCATGAATGTTCAAAGAAGCCTTATTCATTTTAGCCAAGAGCCTGGAAGCAACTCAAATTCCCATCAATAGGTAGATTGAGAAACCTTGGTGTAATAATACAATGGAATATTATTCAGAAATAAAAAGGAACAAAACTGTCGATACATGAAAGAAGCCAAACACATAAGAGTACACTCTGTGTAATTCAACTTGTATTAAGTTCAAGAGCCAGCAAAATCAATTTATTGCTATAGAAATCTTAGTGATTATCTGAGGCAGGAAGGGAAGCATGCATTGACTCAAAAGAGGAATGATGGAAATTTGTGGGAGTGACGGAAATGTTCTAAATCTTAACTGATGATGGATACGGAAGTGTGTTTGTTTGTGAAAACATCACTCTGTATACTTAAACTATGTGCTCTTTATTATATGTAAATTATACTTCAAAAGGTTGATTAAATAAAAAATACTATATGATGACCAAATAAAATACATCTTTGAATCAAAATTCAGCCCCTGTGTTAAAAGTTAATAATCTCTGCCTTATACTATAAATATGTTCCTCAAAATTCTTGAGTAAATATTGAAGATCAAAACCTATTTATCATTACTGATAAATTATTTAGAGGACTATCATCCTATTCACATATATAGTGGTGATTTCTAATCTATAGTAATATAATAATCCACAGATTTAAATTAGTAGTAATAGAGTTTAGGTTTTCAAAGAAGACAATTTAAACAACTATTCTTAGAAAAGGAAAAAATAGAGAAATGACTGTAAGCTGAGATTGAGTAAATCAAAATATATTCTAAATGGAAAGATTTTATTATTTGAGAAAGTCATAAATGAAAACTGTATAAAGCAAGGACTTGTGTTATGCAGTTGAGATAATACCTTCCAGTGCCTGGCAGTGTGGACTCCGGAGTCATGGTTTTTAGGGTTGAATCCTACCTGTACCAGTTACTAGTTATGTGGCCTTGGGCAAGTTAGAAAACTTCTCTGTGCTAGGAAGACATACGCTCTCCGTTCTTCAATGTTCTCACTTGTAAAATGAGGTTAATACATGATAAGTGCTTAGAATAATATTTGGGACATAGCAAGTGTTCAAAAATATTAGCTAGATATCTTTTGGTTTCTTAATCTTTGAGACTACTTAATGTAAGATCTGTCTTGGAGAGTTGTTGAGGGAATAAATTTATTTAAAAAATATTGCTTTAACAATAGAAATAAGGGATTCCTGGTGGATTTCCTTTAATTCTATATACTTTCAGGAGGAAAAATGAAAAAAAAAACTAGAAAATGCTAAACCCTTGTGTGAAATTAAAGCCCTATACTCTGAATGAATCAGGTACTTCCAACTTTAATTTTTATACTGCTCTGTCAAAAAATGTTCACGTGGCTTAAAAATAAAAAAAAAACATATTTAAAATAAAATGAATAAGAAAAGTGCAACAGGAAAATGCATGCAGAAAGAGACGGCTATCAACTTGTACCAGGTAGGAAACGAATGTGTCTCTGAACTTGATGGGGGTTGATGTGAATAGGCAAATAGGCTTATGTATAGGGTTCCCAGTGTTCATAAACTAAAAATAAAATATTGGCTTAGGAAATGCACAATTAATCCTATTACTAAGCTTAAGGAGAAATTTCTCTCCTTTGTCCTCATAAGGACACTGTACAAAATAATAAACAATATTCTAATACCTTACAGTAAACATGATGACATGTTTGCTATAAGGCTATTTCTTATCATCTCCATCAAACAGGCAAATGGCATTGTGCTTAAATATAATTTCATAGGAACAATCTCAAGAGAACAATTATAATGTAATACAGATGCATGGTTTTGATCATGTGGCGTAGTTTAGGCCAGCTCATTTGAGAAGCTAAAGAATATATGGAATAAGCATTGCGTCAGTCAGAGTCTGATTAGGGAAACAGAATTGCTATGAGTAATATAGAGTAAGAGGTTTTCCATAGGGGTTAGACTTCATAAGATTGCTGGTGTTGGTGGTGCCGTCTATGCAAGCTGTTGACCCTACATCTAGTATTAATCTTGAAGTCAGTCTATGAAGATTGTTTCTTCTTAAGCCTGAAGTCAGTGTAGATCAGCTGACTGGCAGTCAGGAAGTAAAGCATCTGAAAGCAAGGACAAATTGAAACCTGAAAAAATAGACTGTACTCTGCCTGTCCCTCGTGATCTCCAATCTCAATGTTCCGGTCGACTTGTAGGGAAAACTGGTGACCTTTGCCATGGACCTGTACACCCCTTAGACTCAGGACTTGGAGAAATTTAAGGAGAGGATCTGGCAGGATCTATAGGAACCACATGTCCAGGTGCTGAACCACACCTGTCAGGTGACATAGCAGAGTAGTGTGAGAGCTGCTTTAACGCTTGGCGTCCTTCAGCCACCTGCAGAAAGAGGTACTCTTGCCATGACTGTCTTATACTTCTTCATTCATGGAGCAAAATAAAAGCTCTACTGGGTGACTTCCATGACAATTAAAACCCTAATGGCAAAACAGTGTTGGAGTCTGCCACCAGCTTTCATGAGACATACCATTCACTAAAATAAAACCCCATGATATAGCTCAGGATAAATTATTTTATAGATTTTAATCAAGAATAAATGATTTCTACTAATAATTTTATTGGGCCTGAGAATCTCAGATTGGTTTAATTTCTTTATCTGCAAATATTGCTATTGTATATCTTCTAAGCATGATAGCTAGTAATAACAAATCTTCGGCCTTTTGAGCAATTCTAATTACTTACTAGTAAAATGACTGATCTGAAATATAGTTAATCCCAGTAACTGTTAGAGGTTCTCTTCTTCTATATCATTAGTAAGTTGTATTTCTACTTCTCATTTCTCTCCTTGAGCCTCACTTCTAGACAGAATAGCTTAGACTGTGAGTCAGACCTGGGTATAGATTCTATTTTTACAACCTGAGTAATACTTAACTTTTATAAACCTTAATGCTTCATCTGTAAAATGAATATCCTGATTGTACCTGGATGTAATAATGATTGAAAAGACACTAAATTAAAGCACTCAGAACAGAGGTGCATAGTAATAACTCAAAAAAAATGTTTGTGATTAACATTCTAAGCAGAATGAGAAATGAATTGGACTTAAAGAATGTTTTTGAGAGTTTGGTCCTCTAACCAATTTGAGGAATGCCTAAAATAGAAGTAACTTATATTGGCTTTTTTCTAAATCTTGAAATGTCTAAATCTTGCAAGGTACTATTTGAAGATTAGAATGTTCATGGTCTAGAAATCTAATATACATAAACAAAACTTTATGACACATTATTTGTGAGGTTTAACATATTGGGGATTTAGATAAACCTGTAAGACTTTTATTATCTGCTTGTGTAGTCAGATTATTTTAAATAACAACAATGTAGGAAACTGAGCATGGACTTTCATTTTGATGTTTAATAAGGAAAAATGTTTATTTTTATGTGGAAAATGATTTCCTGGAATTATAGAAAAACATATCAATGTAGCAGAAGCTGCTCTCAGTTTCCCAGCATGCTCATAGCTCCACACTGAAACTTTTAGAGCAAGTGTTTTAATAGAACACATAAAATTGTTGTAAAGTCAAGTGGCACAGTTGTTCATTACAAGCAGTGTTTCTTTTGAAACAGTCATTTTAAGAGGTATTTTTTGAGTGAGTTCATTCTTGCTTCACTCTGCAGTCATTTGAAAACCATTATCCTACTTTCTGGCAAGGATTGAAATGTGTGGAGGGCCCTTGAGTCTCATGAATTATCATAGTGAATCAACAGAAATCTCTCTTTTATTTGGCCCAGGTGTTTCCATAATTGTGAACCATGGGGGACATAACTATTGTGTTTGATTGCCTTCACAGTCTCTTTCTACTGAAGTAGAGCTAAGGTTGTATACACAGTTGCCAATTACAGTTAAAATTTACCAAAGTGTGACTTGGATTTTATTTATAGGATGTAAAGATAAGCCTTGAATTTGCACTTTATAGTTATCCAACTCACTGAAGATAACACTCCTAATGATCAAATTCCTAAATAATTTGCAAAACAGATAATTTTGCTATAAAATATATGGATATTAAAGCTATCCATAAACCATGAAGAACATAAAAGGACAAAGGGCTGATTGCTTTTCAAATTGCTTTCACAAATCTCATGTAAGATTCACAATGGTGCTGTGAATTAGGCCAGTACTTTAATTTACAGAAGAAGAAATCCATTCAGAAAAGTAAAATGACTTCTTTAAGGCCGCTTGACTAATAAGTATCAAGGCAGAGGCTCAAACATGGATCACTTAATTTCAAGGCTACTGCCTTTTCTCCTACCACATAAATTTTGGCCACATATTGCTGGAGGACATCTTTATTGAGACATCAGCGTTCTGGCTGTTCAGGTTACTCTGCAGGTACTGGTGTTCATGAAAACATGAACACAATTTAGAATGCCAAATACAGTGGAATGAGATAAAAACCAATGAAAAGGACATTTTTACAACTGTTTGAAATAGATTTAATCTTATTTTACCTTAGAATTATGGTTTTCAGGAACTGCAAATAAATTACATTTTTGTATATCAAATTCTACTTTGAATGCTTCTGGAGGTCATAAAACTATTTTTGAGGAAACCTTTCTTAAAATGGTTTTGTAAAGCAAATATTCTTTCTCCACATTTTAAACTAAGTACTGAAATATATCTTTCCAATAGTTTATCAAGTGTAGTAATCTAGAAATCAGTTTTTTTCGGGTATATCCTCAAATAAATCTAATAACTAGAATTGGCATCCTGGATCTCAATCTGTGGATCAACATTCTCTGCAAGAGTTCTGACAAAAGTTCAAACTGAGTTTATTTTTTCCCTGACAGTTTTAGAGAAACCAGCACAGTATAGAAAAGTTTATCCAACTTTGGTCATCCTTGAGAGCTTAAAACAAGGACGCATCTTTCCAGAATACTTAGACAATCTAAGGTTCTTCTGTTACATTCTTTTGAAGCATTCTCCTTTGTTCCCTTGTCACACTTATAAATGGAACAATGCACTGCTCATGTGATTTTATTTTATTTTTTATTATTAACTTTTACTGAAAAGCTGTATGACTGCAGTCTCTGTCAACTCCACCACTGTATTCCTAACACTTACCTCAATGCCTGAAACAGATTAGGAGGAAAATCAATATTTGTTCAATAAAGAATAAAGGCTTAAAAGTGTACAGTATTATATTGTATTTCTAAACTAAATTGGTCTATGATTAATCTATATCTTTAGAAAAATATGTACCAGCATTTTTAGAGAGACTACCTCTGGGTTTTGTAAAGTTACTGGTAATTTGATTTTGTTCCTAATGGTATTTGCCAATATTTTTATGATTAATATGTGATATTATTAAGAGAAAATAGTTATAAAAATAAATTTCTGCATTATGAAAGTAGTATCATCATAAAAAAAGAGGGTAGAAAAAAAAGCATTCAGTCAATAATGAGAGGAACAATTTGTTGGCTAAAGGGAAAATTGTTAGATCTTCATATTAAACAATATACAAAAAATTGCCCGGTTAAGATAATTGTAAATGTAGAAATTTAAATGTAGCAACCAGTTGAAGGCACAGTTGAAAGACCTGTGGATGTAACATGACGTTAAAATCATAAATCAATTGATGGAAAACCCTCAAAATATTTTGAGATTGGGTGAAATATCCGTATGTTAAGAAGCAGCATAAAATTAATTAAAAGTAAACTCCATAAATTGTTTTAAATTTAAAGAATTATTATAAAAGAATACGGAAAACATAAGACTCTATATAGATAAATAAGCAAAAAGGTCTTATTTGCCTATAGGAACTCTGCAAAAGAGAAAACTCAAATGGTTAATAAGCACTTCTAATGTTGATACTCACTAGGGATCAAATTCAAATTAAAACATCAATGAGATACCATTTTTATATCATCAAGCTGGCAAGGGTTTTAAAAATACACTTAATGTTGGAAAGGTAGTAGTGAGACAGGAACTGCTGTTTGTATCATAAATTAGGTCAACTTTTACGAAAAACAACACAGTAAGTATAAGGAGATCAAACTCAATAATGCTCCTTTTAGCAATTTATCCAAAGGGGAGTAATATGAGATATAGACAAGGATGTGTATGCAAGAAGTATCACTGAAGCTTTATTCATAATAGTGAACAATTGGACAACTTAAATGTTCAAAAATTAAGTAATGCTTACCCAATTTATTGGGCATATATATGATCAATCATTACATAGGTATGAAAATTATTTTTATGAAACAATGATATATGTCTATGAGTCTGTTTCTGTTATCTGTTTTGTAGATAGGTTCATTTATGCCATATTTTGGATTCCACATATAAGTGATATCATGTGGTATTTGTCTTTCTCTTTCTGAATTACTTCACTTAGTATGATAACCTCTAGTTGCATTCATGGTGTTTCAAATGGCATTATTTTGTTCTTTCTTCTGGTTGAGTAGTATTCCGTTGTATATATGTACCACATCTTTTTAAAAAGTTTTTTTTATTTATTTATTTATTTTTAACATCTTTATTGGAGTATAATTGTTTTAAAATGATGTGTTACTTTCTGCTTTATAGCAAAGTGAATCAGTTATACATATACATATATCCCCATATCTCCTCCCTCTTGCCTCTCCCTCCCACCCTCCCTATCCCACCCCTCTAGGTGGTCACAAAGCACCCAGCTGATCTCCCTGTGCTATGTGGCTGCTTCCCACTAGCTAGCTATTTTACATTTGGTAGTGTATATATGTCCATGACACTCTCTCACTCCATCCCAGCTTACCCTTCCTCTCCCCGTGTCCTCAAGTCCATTCTCTACATCTGCATCTTTATTCCTGTCCTGCCTTTAGATTCTTCAGAACCATTTTTTTTTTAGATTCCATATATATGTGTTAGCATACAGTATTTGTTTTTCTTTTTCTGAATTACTTCACTCTTTATGGCAGTCTCTAAGTCCATCCACCTCACTACAAATAACTCAATTTTGTTTCTTTATATGGCTGAGTAATATTCCATTGTATATATGTGCCACATCTTCTTTATCCATTCATCTGTCGATGGACATTTAGGTTGTTTTCAGATTTTGGCTATTGTAAACAATGCTGCTATGAACATAGGGGTACATGTATCTTTTTGAATTACAGTTTTGTCCAGGTTTATTCCTAGGAGTAGGATTGCTGGATCATATGGTAATTCTATTTTTAGTTTTCTGAGGAACCTCCATACTGTTTGCCATAGTGGCTGGATCAACTTACATTTGCATAGACATAGAAAACAGACTTGTTCTTTCCCAAGAGGTAGGGAGGGGAGGGAGAAGTATGAACTGGGAGTTTGGGGTTGGTAAATGCAAACTATTATGTTTTGAATGGATAAACAACAAGGTCCTACTATCATAGGGAACTATATTCAATATCCTGTGATGGACCATAATGGAAAAGAATATAAAAAAAAATGTGTATGACTGAGCCACTTTGCTGTATAGCAGAGATTGGCACAACATTGTAAATCAACTATATTTCATTAAAAAATGATATAAAAATCCATATTGTAAAGAAACAACAGTAAATTCAAAAATATGTCATACAGAATAATCCATATTGTGTTAAAACATATTAAATATGATGGAAATATAAAAGAAAAACACATTTAAAAGCTAATACTTTATTGCACTTTGTTGAGGTCATATCTGATGGTGCTGAGGCAGGGATAACCACTAACATGTGCTGAACTCTTACAGACACACACTGTCCTAAGCACATTGTAAGCGCCATCTCCTCTAATTCTCTTAACAATCCTATTAAACCAGTACTATTATTTTCTCCATTTATGAATGAGACTTAAAGAATTTAAGTGATTCCCCCACGTTTGCATAGTTAGCAAGGAGTAAAACAGAAATTCAAAGCAGACATGTTTCTCTAACCCACAGGTACTAAACTTATAATCATTATGTCAGTTTGTTTTTGACAAACATTTAAAACAAGTATTTAGTAAATCATATAAGGAAAGTATGGCTATCATTATGAAAAAAGTTATATCTAATTAAAATCTGATATTATGCTTTTCAATATATTCTATCTATATTATAGATTTAAGCATTTTTAAAAGCAGTAAGAAAAAGAACAAAACTGGGTCCCTATCTTACACAACACAAAAAAGTCAACTTAAAATATATTAAAGACTTGGATGTAAGAATGGAAACCATAAAACTCCCAGAAGAAAACATAGGGGGTAAGATTTTTGACATTTGTATTGGCAAAGATTTTTTGGATTTGACACCGAAAGCAAAGGAAACAAAGCAAAAAATATATAAGTGGCACTACATCAAACTAAAATGCTTCTGCAACAGCAAAGGAACTGTCAAAAAAATTAAAAGGTAACCTACAGAATGGGAGAAAAGTTTTGCAAATCATCTATCTGATAAGGGGTTAATATCCAAAATTTGTAAAGAACTCAGGCAACTCAATAGCAAAACAAACAAACAAACAAAACCCCCAAACAACCTGATTAAAAATGGGCAGAAAAATAGAATAGACATTTTTCCAAAGAAGATATACAAGTGGCCAATGGGTACATGAAAAGATGCTCAACATTACTAATCATCAGAGAAATGAAAATCAAAACCACAATAAAATATCACCTCACAACTAGTAGAATGGTTACTATCAAGAAGACAAAAGAAAGCAAGTGTTATCTCCTGACAACAAGAGATGCAAAGCAATTTTATTCAGCCATGAGAAAGAAGGAAGTCCTTACATTTGCAACAACATGGCTGGAACTTGAAGACATTATGCTAAGTGAAATAAGCCAGACAGAGAAAGGCAAATACTGCATGGTGTCATGTGCATGTGGAATTGAAAAAAAAAAAAAAAAAAAGTTAAACTCATAGAAATAGTGAGTAGAAAAGTGGTTTTCAGGATCTGGGATGTGGGGGAAATAAGGAGTGGTTTGTGAAAGTGTATAACTTTCATCTATAAGATGAATAAGTTCTCAGGATCTAATGTAAAACATGGTGACTAGTGTTAATCACATTGTATTGTTTAATTGACATTTGTTAAGAGAGTAGAGCTTAAATGTTCTCAACCATACAAAGAAAAATATGTGAGGTGATGGATGTGTTAATTAAGTAGATGGGGGAATCTTTTCAAAATGTATACATATATCAAATAATCATGCTGTAGGGAACTTCCTGGCAGTTCAGAGTTTAGGACTTGGAGCTTTCACTGCTGAGAGTGTGGGTTCAATCCCTGGTTGGGGAAACTAAGATCCTGGAAGCCATGTGGCATGGCCAAAAAAAAAGCATTATGCTGTATACTTTAAATATCTTACAAATTTATTTATTAATTTTACCTCAATAGAGCTGAAATTTTAAAAAAGCAATGAATAATAAAATAGAATTTTATACATATCCCAGTTGTACTAAGAAGACATTTTATGCTTCAACACTGAGGAAGAAATAGTCATTGATCATTCACATAATAAAATATATGTACCTCTGATTATGTGTAAAACTTAAGTAGAGTAAAATTAGCATAATGAGAAAAAAGGTAATGGGATACATTTTTCTCAGAAATATAACAAACATATGTTTGATCTCTAAAGTATGTGAGGGTTGTATTTGGATCTAAAGTGTAAAACACAATCTTAGTGGATAAATGATTAAAGAACTATTCATTCATTTATTTAATCATTCTATGAAAACTTATCACCTTCTATATGCCAGGCACTGTGAACAGACAGAGAGTTACGAACACTAAACAAGTACCTTTTAAAAGTCCAGATAACTAGTAAATTAGCAAAATGCTAAAGAACACAGGAAATATTACATCATTCTGGTATACAAGAAAAATCTTTTTAATTGACAGAAACTTAACATCTACAGACTGGGTGGGAGGAAGTAGATTCCTACATGACTGGTGGCACCATAAATTGGTGCAATATTTTGGATGAACAAGTTGACAACTCATTACAGAAATAATAAAAATCATGATTATTTTTTACCTAGTAATGCCATTTTTTAGACCCTATCCCATGGGAATAAGGTAAGAAGGAAGAAAAGCCTCTATGTTAAAAATGCTTATAACTGTATTATACAACTGAAAAATTAAAAGAAAAAGTCCAAATGACAAATTGTGAGAAGAATGCTAAGCAGATAGTGCTATGTTAAATTAAAGAAATATTATTGTTATTAGAATGATAAAGTAAGATCTATGCACAAACTGAGAATGAATGATACCATTGAAAAAAAGGTAGAACTTGAAAGGCAGTATACATAACAATTACAACTATAGGAATTAATCCACATGATCATAATAATAGGTACAATATACACTATGGAGTTTGTATATAGAGATAGAAACTTGGGCTTTACATCACTTTTTTTTTCTGATATGATAGATCTAGAGACAGTATAACACGGTAGAAGATGATATAACAAATTAGTAAAAATGCAGATTTAGAGTCAAACAGACTTTTTGGTTCAGATATAAACTGCCACTACATTGGATATGTTTATAGAAAGGCTCATCACATTCTTCTTATTAAGAGGCTGTCAGGCACATTCATCACTGTAATAAGGATGAACAGTGGGTTCACCAATGGGAGGAAATGCAATAATTGTTCTAAAATTTAAGTCAAAATCTTTTTGATGGCATGGGTAGCAATGCTATTTAAGCACATGGTCCAGTTTTATTCCATAAAATGATAAAGGGACCATAGGAATTCAATGAAATGAATTATAGTAGTAGGATTAATCATGAGTGAAAATGAGTACATCAAAAATAAGAGAGAAAGGGGAAGGGAAAAGTAAATTATATCTCCCTCTGTTCAGCTTCTTGGAATTAAGTCATTTCCATTCTCAGCCCTCTAAATGAACAGAGCTCTCTGGAGAATATTTTGGATAAGCTAACAGTCAAAACTCTTTAAATATATTGCCCAGTTTCTGTATAGTTCCTGCTGAAATTTTTTTCTCATTTTCTCAGGCTCAACTTTATTTTGTCCTTCTCATACTCACTTCCACAAGGAAGAACTCAAAAGCAGATGAAGTGAAGCACTATTGATTTTAAAACACACTCTTACAGTCTTATGTTAGCTTGTTTGTTTCCTTACATGATAATTAACTCTACGAGTCCAGGAGGATGCTCACTGACCGTCAGTATCCCTAGAATCTAATGCAGTGGCTCACATAGAGTGTACTTGATAAAGCTTTATTGAGCCACCTGAGAAGTCTGGAAGTCACATAGAAACTTACTTGGTTCTCATTATCCAAGAAGTGCATATTCCTGTTCCTCGGATGAAGAAAAATTTGTCTTGCACTTGCCTAGCATGAACATAGACTGTTTAGGTTCTTCTCAACAAGTCCTTATTAGAGAGGTTTGCATCTTTCAGATGGCAACAGTCTTAAATACCGGAAAAAGCTGCCTAAGAAAATTAAGTAGAAAAGTTTCAATTAAAGAGACAATGATACAATATCTACTACTAGCAATGCCTAGTGCTAGTCCTGGCTAGTTTATTTAGACTGGCAGAAGTCTGTCCATTTCCTTATCCCACAATTCTATTTGTTATACTCAAATAAATTCAAAGAAAGTATCTGAAAGAATGAGCCACATTCTATATGATCCATCATATTGAAAAGAGCAAAGTAAAAATAGGAAATTCTTGTAATAATATACATATATAAATACTAAACTGAAATTTCCTCTGTTAGTCTCATCATTTTTAGTGATTTTCTTATTCAGTTACAGTTAAGTCAAAAATTAACTTCCGTCTCTATTATACAGAGTCTGATTTTGATATTTTTCCCTATTATAGACACCTAATATATTTTATTGTATGAAAATTACATTTATTAGTCTTTGATTCTTTTCAAGTAACTTGACATTTACTTTACAGTAAACAAAAAAATAATGAAAAACCGAAATATTTTCAGGCAAGGTCTCCTGATACATAACTATGGAAAGATCTCTTTTGGAGACTGATACTAAAATATATTAAAATTATTTTATGTGTCTTTAAGCATAATATCTTATGTCATAAAGCTTGATACATCTCACAAACTAAATCCTATGAAGTTCTTTTTTAGAAGACTGTTCTCTATAGATACAAGAGGTGTTCTTCCTAGTTACAATAGTTCATGCAGATTGAACTTGGCTAATGATATTACATATTATTTTCCTGTATTTTTTTTCTGGGATGGGCAGATTACTTTTGCCTATGAAGAACCACTTATCATTTAAATAATCCGGACTTTTCATGAGTCATTAAGAGATAAATTAAACAGCTTTAAATATTATCAGCAAATAGATTTGCATTAATTTGGGTAAAAAATGCAAGTGACAAAATGTTAATTAATTTAAATAAAATTAATTTAATTTTAAATTAAAAATATAAATTTGTGGTACATATATAAAAGTTATATATATATAACTTTTGTTGACCATTAGACCATAGAAAATCATCATCAAAGAAAGATGGCCTAAGTATATAAAAGTTGTGAAGAATAATCAGATATAATTTCAAGGAATTTGCAATCTAGTTAGAAATACAAGGTGATATATCAACAGATGTATATGTATCTATACCTCTACTTCTATGTCTATATGTGTATCTATATGGCTACTTCTATATCTACTGCCCTATATCTGAGGTAATAGTACTAAATACCAAGTAAAAGGTATGGATTCATTGTAAGTTCTGTGTTATTTTAAGTTCTTCAAGGATCCACTGGAGGGAATGATCATTGTAGACAGATGTTTTTGGAGAGGTCAGAAACAAGATTAAACTGAAGGAGCTGAGCTCAATTTGAATAACAGAGAGGAGAAAGAGCACTTTAGGCATGATACCATAAACAAAAATACAGGAATGAGAATGTGTAGGAAAAATAGAGTGGCTCTATAGAAATAGAGTTCTTTAAGAAGGTATCGGGAGGTAATATTGTAGAAATGGTTGCAACTGAGTTTTGAATAGAAATTGTAGACCATAATGTAGATCAATAATATAATCTGATAGATTGATGCTACACAAATATACACACATAACTCAATTGCCACAGGTTCTGCAAAGACTTTTATCATATATTTCTAAGCTTAAAATTTAGACAAAAAATACAACAAGGAAGAGAAGATGTACAGACCCAACCACCAAATGGGAGTTCATGCCTTTTGTATTAATATGAAGACAGTCCCCTCTACTTTTAAACATGTGATATCATTTTCCTGTCCTTTTCTAGTTGACTACAACTGATTTTTGATATCTCACTCTAGATGTTAGCCTGATTTAGTTTACCCTGTGCTCCAGTAGCACTCTCTGCTGATTTATTACAGCAGGCATTATTCTGTATTATGATTACTTAATCATAATACAGATTAACTGATTTATCCTTAGGTCTAAAGTTCCTAAAGGCAAGTTGTCTTCTCACATCACGATTTCAGGTATTCATAGCATATAATAAAGTACCTAACCAATATGTATTAATTTGCCAGGGCTGCCATAACAAAGTACCACAAACTGGCTGGCTTAAACAACAAAAATTTATTGTCTCAGTTTTGGAGGCTAGAAATCTGAGATCAAGGACTTGGCAGATTTGTTTTTTTCTGAGGACTTTGAGGGAAGTTGGCTTGTAAATGGCCATCTTCATTTTCACATGGTGTTCTTCCTGTATCTTCACATCTTTGACATCTGTACATATTTCTATGACCAAATATCTCCTTTTCATAAAGACATCAGTCATGTTGGATTAGGGTCAACCCTTATGACCTCACTTTAACTTGACTATCTCCATAAAGACCTTCTCTCCAAATAAGGTCACATTCTGAAATACTGGGGATTTAGGATTTCAACATACAAAATTTGGTGGGGTACAATTAAACACATGACACCATAATAGATGTTTGTCAAATCAGTGATTTCATGTATTGATACCATTTATATAACTTACAAATTTGTTTTAGTTATCCAACTTGTGTGTTTCCCCCAAGACTGTGAGCTCCTTTAGAGCAAAGTCATATCTCATTTATGCTTGAATCTATAGTGCTGAAAACAAAGACCAACACAGAGTGGGTGCTCAAAATGCTTGTTAAATGAGTGATAATTAGCAAATTATGTGAATGTATTTTCTGTAAAAATACCTCTGGGGGCTTCCCTGATGGCGCAGTGGTTGCGCGTCCGCCTGCCGATGCAGGGGAACCGGGTTCGCGCCCCGGTATGGGAGGATCCCACATGCCGCGGAGCGGCTGGGCCCGTGAGCCATGGCCGCTGAGCCTGCGCGTCCGGAGCCTGTGCTCCGCAACGGGAGAGGCCACAACAGAGGAAGGCCCGCATACCACAAAAAATAAAAATAAATAAAAATAAATAAATAAAAATACCTCTGGAAGAATGTTTCATATGGGTCTTGGATAATGCTTTGTTTAATGACTTTTCTGCTGATTGCTGCAGATTGTACAGTCCCCAGAGTTTCAATGCCTTAGGCAATTTGAAAAAGATACTGTGTGTTATTCAGAGACTGGAAGTCTAAATATTTCCATGACCTTAATGTCTTGTTGCCTTATTAGAAATCAGCTCTCATCTACGCTTCTGTGTCATTTCCATACTGTGTTGCTTTTTTTTTTTTCTGATTGATTGAAAAAAATGCTAAAAATAAAATGTAAACTGACTTTCAGTGGAACCTGTCAGAGAGATATGAAAGTGTCTTTACAATGTAAATAGAAAGATAATGAAAAGTGGAGAGACTGAGTGTGGGAATGGGGCCCAGAGGAAGAACTTCAGATGTCAATGTTGTTGTCTAGTTCAGTATGACCACCTGAATTATCATCAGAATGAAGAAGGTGAGTAGAATGTTGATTAGTTTCCCCTTTTCTCTAATTTAGGATGTATAATCAGCACCACTAGAAATAAAACAAGTAGAGATAAAGCTACTCTCTGAAGAAATTCATGAACCTAAAGTAATCTAATAAGGCCAACATGGAGTAATTGTATTTATTAGAAAGAAGACAGTAAGTCTGGGTAACAATCAGGGTGACCTTAGGGATGCAGAGGGCCATGCCCCATTTGTATTCAAGCTAATAAATTGCACTCATGTTGCAGCCACAAAGCATTTTTCTAGGCACTTCTTAGTTATACTGGTTAGAACAATCTTACTATTGAGTTATTTTCTGACTAACTCATAGTTTTAAAGATAGATAAAAAAGAACAAAAAGAAATGTTAGGAAGCAGAATCCAAATAAACAGAGCATTTGTGAAGCTTTGGTTGAAGAGATTAAATTAGAAGAGAAAAGTATTTTATATTTACCCAGTAGTTACCATATCTGCCACTCTTGGTTCTCTTTTTGCAGATCCAGATTGCTACCTGGTATGATTTTCCTTCTGCTTGAGGGGCTCCCTTTAATACTGATTATAGTGTAAGTAGGCCAGTGATAAATTTTTTCAGCTTTTGTATATATGAAAAATTCTTAATTTTAAGTTTTCTTTTAGTATCTTCTCTAGTTTTAAGTAATTTGGCTTTTGTGTAATTTTCTTCATATTTTCCTTTGCTTTGTGTTGGTTGAACTTCTTATATCTATGGATTTATAATTTTCATCAAATTTGAAAAGTTTCCAGCTATTATTTCTTTTCATATTTTTCTATCCCCTTTTTTCTTGCCTTTCTTTCAGAGACTCTAATTATACATATAATAAGATGCTTAAAGTTGTCTCACAGCTAACTGATGTTCTATTCATTTCTTTTAATTCTTTTTTTTTTTTTTTTTTTTTTTGCGGTACGCGGGCCTCTCACTGTTGTAGCCTCTCCCGTTGCAGAGCACAGGCTCCAGAGGCGCAGGCTCAGCAGCCATGGCTCACGGGCCTAGCAGCTCCATGGCATGTGGTATCTTCCAGGACCGGGGCACGAATCCATGTCCCCTGAATCAGCAGATGGACTCTCAACCACTGCACCACCAGGGAAGCCCATCACTAATCATTTTATGTTGCATTGTTGAATAAGCTCTCCTCTAAATTACACATTCTGGTAAATAAAGCATTTGCATGAAGAATAAAATAGAATTTTGTATTGCGATTTTGGCATTTTAAAAAATAATATAGACTGACTTTAAACAAATTTTCATATGTTGTTACAGGATTGGGAAATGCCCATTTAAAGAAAGGAGATCATATCCATTTTTAAAAAAAATATTTTTAACCTTCCATTTTGAATGAATTTTAGATTTATACAAAAGTGACAAAATCATACAGAGTTCTTGTATTCCCCCAACCAGCTTTTCCTGATGTGAAGATTTTACATAGCCATCTTACAATTATAAAAGCTAGTAATTATCATCTGTATAATGCTTATTAACTACATAATTTACTCTAATTTCACTAGTTTTGTTTTTTTTTAAGCAAAAGTCTCTACTGAGGATTTTTTTTTGGTCCCAGAAACACATCTTGCATTTAATCACCTCTAATCTGTGTAGTTTTAGACTTTCCATATCTTTCATGATCTTTACAATCTTGAAGAGCACTGGTCAGTTATTTTGATGTAGATGTATTTGCTTTTTTTTTTGTAAGTGAAACGATGGAAAACTAAAGTTCCTTCCAATGGGCAAACAAATAGCCTGCAGGTCTTTGGGGAGCTCAGATAGCAAATGACTGAGTTCATAAATCCACTGGCTATGTCTGGAGACATTTCTCATAAGTGGAGCAAAGTAGGAAGAGATTGGAAAGCTGAAGTTCTTCCTAATATTTACTCTGGCACATTCTCCAGTATATTAAGATGGCAAATCAGAAACTTAGTTATTTTCTACATATGAGTTCAACAACTCAGTACTTATCTGAAAAAAAAGTGGACAGTATACTCCTAAGCTGAAATATAATAATTAATCAGATTAGAAAGCAATTATTTCATTTGAAAAGAAGCTTGAAAATGCATATGAAGATAATCATGTTTGCTTGTTCAGAGAATGACCCATCTTATTATATTCATTATTCCCAAATAAATGGTAAAGTTATTTAAACCACTATCCTTTCAAGACTGAGATTTTAAAAATAGCAATAATGATGAAGCACAGAGAGGTTTCTTCAAAGCATTGTAATCATATTACTATTGAGAAGGGAAATGTCACCCATTATTAAAAAATAAATAATAATCATAGAGTTTAAAAACAACAGCATGTTAGAGAAAGACTATTTTATAGAAAACAGACTATTAAGAAAGTATTTTAAAGAAACTTTCCCCCTTGATTTAGTAAATTATTACCCTTTGTTAACTGTCTATTGAAAAAAAAAAAACCTAAACAACAAGGTTTTCCCTAGCTTAATATAAAATAAATTGTTGCCTGAGGAAGCCTGTTTGCCTGGTAACAAACACTTTGCATTTTGTGTAATTAATCTTAATCTGTCAGGTGGCCAAATTCCTTAATCAACCATTTTCCTACTGGGGAGCTAGATTCTCAGGTGACAAGAGAAACAGCAGGATGATGTCACATCTACCTCATTAATTTGCATTCCAGGTTGTCTGAAGAGAGGTGCAATAGAAAGCATAAAAGAAGTGTCTTGAAGATAAATTTTGTTATGTTATCCCATCCTTCCCAGTGTTGGTCACAGGCAATAAACACATTTTAAAAAATCTTTTCCCCCAGGCAATTGACAAGTATGGAACTTTCGCTGCTCTTGTGGCAGCTATAGTTAACCAGCAAACACACCCTTTAATTTGGTATGTTAAAATCCACAAAAGTGGGACACAGTATGATAAAGGAATACATGTTGGGGTATGAGGAAAACTAGAGATTTCACCTCCAGATGGAATGAAATAGGGAAGGGAATGGGAATGTGGTCAAGGGACAGGTGAAAGAAAAGGGTTCTGCCCTGAGCTCATGCATATGTTTATAGAAGAGCAGAAATTTACTTATCACCAATTTTTAATTCAGAAGTCAAAATATACCAATGCCATGTTGACATGCTTTGAATGAAATGTGATAAAATATTATCTAACATTCTTTAGTGATGATAGAACAGAATAAACGTAGAACATAAAATTTTAAACTTCCAAGACTTTATCTAAGTGAGAAATCAAAAAGAAGTTTGTAAGAAAGTGAAATATATCTTTAAAACTATGTTAAAATCTAATTTGTCATGAGAGATTTAGGGTGTTAGGGATTTTTTTAAAGTATTTTTTTCAAGGATTTTCTAAACGATTTTTTTTCATTTGGGAAATACTTTTTAAAATAACCAGGTTTAAAGTTGAAGGAAACACTGACTAGATATATCTGTGTAAAACCAATCCACCTAACGCTAATTACCTTAGGAAAAAAATCTAAAGTAGAGGGAAAAATATGTCTCAAGGTCAAAATGTCATTTTAGCATCTGGAGGCAAAGGATCAAAAGCAAAAATCTTTAAATGTTTTAAATAAATTGACAGACACTTAAATAGGTCCAGGAAAACTTAGTTTCCTAAAGTTGTATGTTCCAGATAGAGGATATTTTAATTTAATAGATTTCCCATGGACATAAGTAATTCCTGATAGATAGATTAACTTGCCTTTATTTATAACCATTGTGTCTGTCACTAATGTATGTAATTTCTTTCAAAGTGGCTGGTGAAGTTTTTTTAGTCTCTTAACCAGAGAGATTCAGTTGTCTCTAAGACAGGGATTCATAGCCTTCTGCCTTTAACTAGTTTCTCAGTTTCTTAGGAATTTAAGCTTGTAGCATATCTGTTTGCTAGGTGTTACTAGTAGAAGGAAGATAACAAAACAAACTAGCACAATTACAATTTAGGCAGTGCCATTTATAATCAATACTATCTCATGCCAAATGAGCCGACTGATAACACAAAATGGCTTCAGGGATAAACAATATTGTTTTCTTTTTGGCTTTTCCAAAACCAAGTTGTGTATAATCAAGAAAGATCATGTGGTTCATTTCCTGATTAATTATTGGAATTCTCTGTGTCATATAAAATGTAGCCAGACCATCTATGGAGTGTGTAGATTTGTCTATTCCCTAGCATTGAACTGATTATTTCCAGGGATATTAAACAAGCTCAATGACAACAAAAAAAATAGATCACCTAGTTTTGCTAACTTCCTAACAAGTGCCAGGATCATACTCAGAGCTGAGGATAGAAAGAAACTAATACATTAACCTTGCCTAGCAGATACTCTGTTTATAAATATAAATTTTATATCTGCAACATGGGAGACTAAATAAACTGGTTGGTTAACTGAATGTTATGTAGTGAGGGAGAAGCTATAATGTTAATTTCTTTATTAGAAACAACCACCTATCATACAACTTAAATGTGTAGTATCAGATTTCAATATCATGTGATTATCATCCCGTGAGGTATATTGCATGATCTTGATATGCAAAGGTTATGGGTTAAAATATGAATCTATATAATTATTATAATTAGTGACACAGTGGGAATATCAGTGTTAGATAAATGAAAATGAATAGGTAAAACTCTTTATATTTCTGTAATTTCAAGGGATATTAAGGCTAAATGCATAAAAATTAGAGCAAAGTTTTTAGCTTTTCTAATATGACACATTCTGAAAGTTCAAAGTTTTATCACAAATTTAGAAGTTGGTCCATATCTTACTTCCATTAATATCTTTCACACTTGAAAAAAAAAATGTCAAATACTACCTAATCTTGCCAGAATTCTACCTCATGTACTCATTTTCTAAACTTTGGGTTTGCCAGAATAGATCATGTCATTGGCTAGCTTTTACTGAAATTCATCCCACACCATTTCCTTTCTTCATTATTTCATATGTAGATAGTGCCTTTGGCTTTAAGACATCCTACTACTTTTTGGGAAAATTTGCTATCACTTACAAGAATATTAAACATGGTACATTTAAGTCATTTCAATAAGGCTACTTTAACTAAGGCTAGTCTTAGAAATAACCTTTTGCAGTAGTATTATAAACATTAGGTTTAACATTTCTAAGGCCTCTATAGAGAGGAAATATTACAATCATGTAATCAAAAAATGTATAACATATCTAATAAAATGGTTCTTTGGGTACCAAACACTATAGAATGTGTGTGTGTGTGTGTGTTTGTGTGTGTGCGCATATACTAGTTTCTCTAACTTAGGGGAGGTGAATAAGAAGGAGTCTGCACCAGGGGAAATCTCACTCCTCATCTGTTCTATCAACAGATTTTAGGTAACAGAAGTAGAGTCAGGAAAAATACAGGAAAAGAGAGCACAATCACTAGAATTTTAAAGAAAGATGACTCAAGGCTGCTCTGGCTACCTCTGGTATGAATAGTATATTCAAACACTAGTTAGGAAAGCAGAACTGTAGGAGACAAAGAAATAGTGGTAGTTAGGGAATTTTTTTCTTATCCTTCTCTTCTCCCTTATATTACTAGATTTTCAAGTTACAATGAGAAAAGCACTACATAATGACTGAGAAGTCATTGTACTGTGGTGATGTGATAACCCTGGAGTCAGACGAATCTGAGTTCAACCCGAGTTGTTTGTGTGACTGTGGTATAATGTCTCATTGGAGATCCCCAGTGAACCTGCTATTCTGATATTCGCATCCTTGTGTAGTCCCTAATTACATTACCTCTGGGCTTGTTCATGTGACTCGCTTTGGCCAATGGAATATTAACAAGTGTGACACGAGAAGGGTTTTCATAAACACTTGAACACTGGGGCTTGTCCCCTATGAAATACACCTTCCCTGTAAAGAAGCCCAGATCTAGACATATGGGGAAACCATGTGGACGCTAAACCCCAGCCGCTATCTGACTACAAACATGAGACCCCAAAGGAGAACAGCAGAAGAACTATCCAGGTGAGCTTTTCCCAAAGCACAGAAGCATGAGCATTAGTAAATAATTGTTGGGTACTATGGTAATTCTATTTTTAGTTTTTTAAGGAACCTCCGTACTGGACTTGAGGACACAGGGTGGGAGGCGGAAGCTGCGGCGAAGTTAGAGTAGTATTGACATATATACACTGCAGAATGTAAAAGTGATAGCTAGTGGGAAGCAGCCACATAGCACAGGGAGATCAGCTTAGTGCTTTGTGACCACCTAGAGGGGTGGGATAGGGAGGGTGACGCAAGAAGGAGGAGATATGGGGACATATGTATGCATATGGCTGACTCACTTTGGTGTACAATGGAAACTAACACAGTATTGTGAAGCAATTATACTCCAATAAAGATCTAGTAAATAAATAAATAAATAATTGTTATTTTAAGCCACAATGTTTGGGGCTAGTTTAACTTGCAGCAATATATAACTAAAGCTGAAACATAGATCAAATGACTTAACTTCTGTGAGTAAGCCAGGATTATGGCTTTACATTTAATAGATGAAGGAGGAAACAAACCTGGGTCTGAATTACCTTGTCTTTAAGTTATATCACTGTTTGTCATGCTCATTCTTCTTTAACTGTTTGGAAAAATAGAAATGTGAAAGGCACTTCTATAAGAACTTAACTTGGGGTCAGTTATTTTTGTTTATTTATTTATTTATTTTTAATGATGGTTTTCCTGAGACATTTACCTACGTTTTGAAATCTGAGTTGAAAGCATTATTCAAAAAATGGTTACCAATGCAACATTTGTTTATGAAGGTGTCAGACATGGCTCCTGCCCTTACAGGAATTTGTAATATAACAAAAGAGATGGATATTAAAGAAAAATACTTAGAAATATATGAACAATTTATTGAATGGACAGATCTTAGCTGGACACAATTAAAGTACAGCTTTATTTTTTTTCCCACTACTGGTATTAAACATATTCTGATAAATCACACTTCCTCAGTCATTGATAAGAACGTCTCAGGAAGATCTATAAATTTCAGGTCTCTTTAACTAGAATAGTCTTATTTCAGACATCAGAAAATCTAGTCCAGTCAAAATCTCAAATCCAGTTCAAACTCTCATATCTAATCTTATATGCAATAAAATGTCTCTCCCTTTTTATTCACTCATACATTTTTTTTCAGTTTCCTCTTCTGCTTCTGGATTCTCCCAAGTCTGCACTGTGGAAGAGAGAATTTGAAGGGGAAGATTAATATCTTCAGTGACTAAGACTGTTGTAATTGAGCCTTTGGGGTCCTCTGTTATGGAGATACTTTTCCCCAAAGAAGATTTTGTTTGCTTCTTCCAGGAAGATACAACCAATACATGACCTCTTGAGCTCCCCTCATGTCAAACGTGTCAGGTTTACCTCCTTTGGCTTTCAGAGGCCACAGGTCTTACTGTCCTTATTGTCCTGGACCCAGCATTCTTATGGAAACACATATTTTCACTATGGCTTTCTAAACACCACCTATAACTCTGATCTTAGCTCACATTGTTTTCTGTTTGTTTCATTTGTTTGCCATTAGGTATATGTCTTATTTCTAAAAGAAAAGCCATTTTAAAATGTATTTTATTCAGGATCCAGTTGTGTTGCAGTACTTGGTGCCTAATCTCATTAATCTTGGAAGTCATCACATGGTGTTTTTACTCGTCATTTGACTTGGAATTATGGAACAAACTCCACTCCTTTACAAAGAGGAAGGAAATCTCTGCTCAGTGAGTCTTAAAATCTTTTTCTCCCCTTTATTTCTTTTCTTTCTCTTCTTTTCACCCTGAGGGTTTGGTGATAAAGGTTGATGGTTGAAGAATTAATATCTTTTAATAAGTCCTGCAACTCCTATTAGATTGGGAGGATACAGATCCCTATGCTCAGATTCAGTCTTCAGCTGAAATTTCATGGTATGTACCATTCAACATCATTTTATATTATATTTATGTGTCACAAAGGTTCTGTGAAATATTTTAATGAGAAAGATTTAATTTACATTGTGAGGCCAGCAAAAGTCTTTCTAAAGAAATAACATTTGATTTGAGAGATGAAAGGTGATTTGGAGTTATCTAGGGAAAGAATGGGAAGAGAAGATTGACTGCACAGGGGAGTTGTAATGTGGGAGGAAAGAGTGATATGAATGGTAATTTGTAAAAATAACTCAGGCTGATAAATGAAAAGGGAATTTAAGCAATATGTCCAAATAGGAGGCTTTTCCAATAATCCAGATTAGAAGTATAAACAGTGTAGGTGCAATGGAAGTGAAGACAACCAGTTAGATTCAAGAAATATTTTACATGTAGAATTGAAGAGACATGCAGTGGAAAGTATGTGGGATACAGAGAGGGAAGTATATTAGGAATAACACCCAGATTTCACAATTCAGCAATGGATAGATTAAGTTGTCACTGAGCTAATTAAATAGGAGGAAAACAGAAAGGGGAGGTTTGGTAGATCAAGAATTTTGTTTCAAAGGGCTGTGAATCATACAAATGATGGATTTATATGTATGGAAGAGACACAGAGTTGTAGATTGTTACTTATCCCTGATGAGTCTGTGACCTCTCAATGGGTCCTTTACCCAGAGTCACAAATGCCAATCAAAGAAACAAGGTTTGGTAGAGTAGAACATGAATTTTATTCATTGATCAAGGAATGGAGAAGGGAGAGCTTGTGCTCTGAAAACACCTTCTACTCAAAGGAAGGGGAGTAAGGGAGTTTTAAGGGGTAGGAGGCAGACCTGTCACCAGGGCTCTAGGAAAGAGGTGGAGATTTCCAGGGGCAGCCTGGGGCAGATAAGGCATGTACAATCTTCCAGGACTTTGCACATGGCAGAAATTGTGCCCAGCAGAGTACAAATTGGATATCTTAGCATGGTAATGAAGCAAAGGTAACTTTCAGACATCTCTAGCTCTCATCTGTGCAGGCACGTTCCTGTGGTCAACTCAGAGTCATTTCAGGGCCATTGACCACGGCAAATCTCTTAAAGCACAGCTGCAAACATCTCTGTCAAATACCAGTGCTTTTGAAACAAACAGAGATAAATCAGGACAAATATCCTTTGGCTCTCAGGGGCTAAAATGGGTGACAACATGAAAATTTGAGGCCATGAATACACCTGAGTAATTCTAGTATTTATTATTCGAGTTAAGAAGAGTTGGTAAAGGCAATTGAGAATGAACCATTAGAAGAAATGGAGGAAAACCAGGATAATGGCATGGTGCTAATATTACAAGACAGGAACAGAACAGTGTTAATTGGACTTGGCAACGTTGAAGTCAAGAGTGGTTTTATGGGGATGTCAGTGAAAAATTAATCAGTCGATCTAAGAAAGAAGTGGGAAATTTTATTTGAGCCAAACTGAGGAATATAATCCAGGAAGAGCATCTCAGAAAGCTCCACGAACTGTTTTGCCCTTTCTAATGGCAATTCTAATGCCCATTCTAATGTACAGAGGGCTGTACATTAAATGATGTATTATTATTAACAGTTTACACAATCCATATCTGCAAGTACAAAGTGGTGGGTCATCGTGACCCCTTACAAGATGAAGAAGGAATGTTACCTTTTAAGGAGTTGTCTGTTGATGCTAGGAGAATGTTGCTCTTTATGGTTGAGCAGATATTTCTGCCAATGGGGAGGTCTGGTTGATGCATAATACAGGTACACAATGCACAGTAGAGGGGAAAGAGAAGGTCAAAAGGCAGAGAAATTTTTTTATGTTTAAATTTTTCTTTTCATAAAATATGAATTTTGTTTCACAGGGGGCTGATTGGTTGAGTGGTGGAGAAGGAAACCAGTAGTCTTAAAGACTGGAGTTTTGGAAGCTGCACTGCCAACACCATGGCAACTTCTTTCTGATTCTTTCATTGAGGAAACTGATGAATTAAAAAGGAAACTCAGACACTTCATAAATGTATGGACAGGATTCATTGAGTGGGATAATATATCCTGAAGGATCAAGGACCATCTCTATTTTATATTTTCTCTTCTTTTTTTTAACTTTTAATTTTATATTGAAGTATAGTTGATTAACAATGTTGTGTTAGTTTCAGGTATACAGCAAAGTGATTCAGTTATATATGTATATATAAATATATATGTGTGTGTATATATATTTTTTCTGATTTTTTTCTGTACTTTCTTTAAATACAGTTGTATTTGTCAAAACACGCATGCTAATTTTTGTTTCTCTTTGTATATAAGACATTAGTGGAGGGCTGGAAAGGTAATACAGCTTGTTAAATGTATACTAAGTCCCAGTAAAAGTAAACTGGATATTTCTGGCTCTCATATCCATGTTGTCCCTTTTGTCCAGCTATTTCTCAACCATAGAAAAAAGCATATGCTTCATTTCTTCCCTTAATTTGCTCAGAAGGCTGAGTGGGAGCATTAAAGTGCCTACACTTCTCCAAGTTGATGAAGCACATTATACAACTTCAAGAAAAGCAAGCCACTGTCCTCTTCTCTAAACTAGGCCTTTGGATTATGGTCACCAATTACAACCAGTTGCGTGTCCAAGAATTCAACTGAACTCCGACTCTATCAACCCAGAAATAGCATCAGATTCCACAGGTAAAGGGCTCAGCGCAAGACGGCCCTCCACTTCAGACCCAGTTGCAATCCCAGGTTGTTACCTTCACTTCTGATTGACTGTCTATACAACAGAGGTTCCCAAGACGCCCCTCTTTGGGTTTGATTAATTTCCTAGAGTGGTTCACAAAACTCAGGAAACCTGTTCACAGAGTAGATTACCAGTTTATTACAAAGTTAAAGGATAGGAATCAACATACAGATGAAGAATTACATAGGATGAGGTTAAAATTAAAGGAGTTTCTGTCCTCATGGAAGTTGGGACCCACATGGTGACACATGGAAATGTTCTGTTTCCCCAGCCTGGAAGCTCTTTGAACCCCCTCCTTTGGGGTTGTTATGGAGGCTTCATTATATAGGCATGATTGATTAAATCATCAACCACTGGTGATTGATTCAACCTCTAGCTTTTCTCCCCTCCCTGCAAACCAGGGGATGGAACTGAAAGTTTCAATACTCTATTCCTGGTTGGTTCCCTGGCAACCAGTACCCCTCTTTAGGTACTTTCCCAAAGTTACCTCATTAACATAAACACAATTGTGGTAAAAAGGGGCTTTTATGAATAACAAAACACAAAATTTACCTTTATGGCTCTAAGGATTTTCAGGAACTGAAGACAAGAGAACAAATATTATAACAAAAGATGTTTTTAATGCTCTTATTACTCAGGAAATTCCAAGTGTTTTGGGAGCTTTGAGCCAGGAACCTGGGATGAAGATCAAACATATGACAAATATAAATTGGTTACCTGAATTACCAAATATGTATTCTTTTTTTTAAAAATAGATCTTTATTGGAGTATAATTGCTTCACAATACTGTGTTAGTTTCTGTTGTACAACAAGGTGAATCAGCCATATGCATACATATATCCCCATATCCCCTCCCTCTTGAGCCTCACTCCCACACTCCCTAACCCACGTCTCTAGGTCATTGCAAAGCACAGAGCTGATCTTCCTCTGCTATGATACTGCTTCCCACTAGCTAAATATTTTACATTCAGTAATGTATACAAGTCAATGCTACTCTCACTTTGCCCCAGCTTCCCCCTACCCTCACTCACCCCAGGTCCTCAAGTCCATTCTCTATGTCTACGTCTTTATTCCTGCCCTGCCACTAGGTTCATCAGTACCATTTTTTCCTTTTTTTTTAGATTCAGTATATATGTGTTAGCATATGGTATTTGTTTTTCTCTTTCTGACTTACTTCACTCTGAATGACAGAATCTAGGTCCAAACACCTCACTACAAATGACTCAATTTTGTTTCTTTTTATGACTGAGTAATATTCCATTGTATATATGTGCCACATCTTCTTTATCTATTCATCTGCTGGTGGACATTTAGGTTGCTTCCATGTCCTGGCTGTTGTAAATAGTGATGCAGTGAACATTGTGGTACATGTCTCTTTTTGAATTTTGGTTTTCTCAGGGTATATGCCCAGTAGTGGGAATGCTGGGTCATATGGTAGTTCTATTTGTAGTTTTTTAAGGAACCTCCATGCTGTTCTCCATAGTGGCTGTATTAATTTACATTCCCACCAACAGTGCTGGAAGGTTCCTTTTCAACACACCCTTTCCAGCATTTATTGTTTCTAGCTTTTTTGATAATGGCCATTCTGACCAGTGTTAGGTGATACCTCATTGTAGTTTTCACTGGCATTTCTCTAATAATTAGTGATGTTGAGCATCTTTTCATATGTCTCTTGGCCATCTGTATGTCTTCTTTGGTGAAATGTCTATTTAGGCCTTCCGCCCATTTTTTAATAGAATTGTTTGTTTTCCTGATATTGAGCCCTATGAGCTGTTTGTATATTTTGGAGATTAATCCTTTGTTGTTTCATTTGAAAATATTTTTTCTCATTTTGAGGGTTGTCATTTCATCTTGTTTATAGTTTCCTTTGCTGTGCAAAAGCTTCGAAGTTTAATTAGGTCCCATTTGTTTATTTTTGTTTTAATATTCATTACTCTAGGAGGTGGGTCAAAAAAGATCTTGCTGTAGTTTATATCAGTGTTTTTCCACTAAGAGTTTTATAGTGTCTGGCCTTATATTTAGGTCTTTAATCCATTTGGAGTTTATTTTTGTGTATGGTGTTAGGGAGTTTTCAAATTTCATTCTTTTACATGTAGTTGTCCAGTTTTCCCAGCACCAATTATTGAAGAGGCTGTCTTTTCTGCACTGTATAGTCTTGCCCCCTTTATCAAAGATACAGTGACCATATATGCATGGGTTTATCTCTGGGCTTTCTATCCTGTTCCATTGATCTATATTTCTGTTTTTGTGTCAGTACCATACTGTCTTGATTACTGTAGCTTTGTAGTATAGTCTGAAGTCAGGGAGCCTGATTCCTCCATCTCTGTTTTTCTTTCTCAAGATTGCTTTGGCTATTCATGGTCTTTTGTGTTTCAATACAAATTGTCAAAATTTTTTGTTCTCTCTCTGTGAAAAATGCGAGTGGTAGTTTGATAGGGATTGCATTAAATCTGTAGATTGCTTTGGGTAGTAGAGTCATTTTCACAATGTTGATTCTTCCAATCCAAGAACATGGTATATCTCTCAATCTATTTGTATCATCTTTAATTTCTTTCATCAGTGTCTTATAATTTTCTGCCTAAAGGTCTTTTTTCTATTTAGGTAGGTTTATTCCTAGGTATTTTATTTATTTTTTTGCAGTGGTAAATGGGAGTGTTTTCTTAATTTCACTTTCAGATTTTTTTATCATTAGTGTATAGGAATGCAAGAGATTTCGGTGCATTAATTTTTCATCCTGCTACTTTACCATATTCATTGATTAGCTCTAGTAGTTTTCTGGTAGCATCTTTAGGATTCTCTATGTATAATATCATGTCATCTGCAAACAGTGACAGCTTTACTTCTTCTTTTCCAATATGGATTCATTTTATTTCTTTTTCTTCTCTGGTTTCTGTGGCTAAAACTTCCAAAACTATGTGGAATAATAGTGGTGAGAGTGGGCAACCTTGTCTTGTTCCTGATCTTAGTGGAAATGGTTGCCGTTTTTCACCATTGAAGACGATGTTGGCTGTGGGTTTGTCATATATGGTCTTTATTATGTTGAGGAAAGTTCCCTCTATGCCTACTTTCTGGAGGGTTTTGTTCATAAATGGGTGTGAATTTTGTTGAAACTTTCTCTGCATCTGTTGTGATGCTCATATGGTTTTTCTCCTTCAATTTGTTAATATGGTGTATCACGTTCATTTATTTGCATAGGTTGAAGAATCATTGCATTCCTGGGATAAGTCCCACTTGATCATGGTGAATGAATCTTTTAATGTGCTGTTGGATTCTGTTTGCTAGTATTTTGTTGAGGATTTTTGCATCTATGTTCATCAGTGATATTGGCCTGTAGTTTTCTTTCTTTGTGACATCTTTATCTGGTTTTGGTATCAGAGTGATGGTGGCCTCATAGAATGAGTTTGGGAGTGTTCCGCCCTCTGCTATATTTTGGACGAATTTGAGAAGGATAGGTGTTAGCTCTTCTCTAAATGTTTGATAGAATTCACCTGTGAAGCCATCTAGTCCTGGACTTTTGTTTGTTCGAAGATTTATAATCACAGTTTCATTTTCAGTGCTTGTAATTGGTCTGTTCATATTTTCTATTTCTTTCTCTTTCAGTCTTGGCAGGTTCTGCATTTTTAAGAATGTCCATTTCTTCCAGGTTGTCCATTTTATTTGCATAATGTTGCCTGTAGTAATCTCTCATGAACCTTTGTGTTTCTGCACTGTCAGTTGTTACTTCTCCTTTTTCATTTCTAATTCTATTGATTTGAGTCTTCTCCCTTTTTTTCTTGATGAGGCTGGCTAATGGTTTATCAATTTTGTTTATCTTCTCAAAGAACCAGCTTTTAGTTTTATTGGTCTTTGCTATCATTTCCTTCATTTCTTTTTCATTTTTTTCTGACTTGATCTTTATGATTTCTTTCCTTCTGCTAACTTTGGGGAGTTTTTATTCTTCTTTCTCTAATTGCTTTATGTGTAAGGTTTGATTGTTTATTTGAGATGTTTCTTATTTCTTAGGTAGGCTTGTATTGCTATAAATTTCCCTGTTAGAACTGCTTTTTGTGCATCCCATCGGTTTTGGGTTGTTGTGTTTTCATTGTCATTTGTTTCTAGGTATTTTTTGATTTCTTCAGTGATCTCTTGGTTATTAAGTAGTGCATTGTTTAGCCTCTGTGAATTTGTATTTTTTTTCCTATAATTTGTATCTAGTCTCATAGCCTTGTGGTCAGAAATGATACGTGATACGATTTCAATTTTCTTAAATGTACCAGGTTTGATTTGTGCCCCAAGATATGATCTATCCTGGATGATATTCCATGAGCACTTCAGAAGAAAGTGTATTCTGTTGTTTTTGGCTGGAATGTCCCATAAATATCAATTAAGTCCATCTTGTTTAATGTATCACTTAGAGCTTTTGTTTCTTTATTTATCTTCATTTTGGATGATCTGTCCATTGTTGAATGTGGGGTGTTAAAGTCCACTATTATGACTGTGTTACTGTCGATTTCCCCTTTTATGGCTGTTAGTATTTGCCTTATGTATTGAGGTTCTCCTATATATGGTGCATAAATATTTACAATTGTTATATTTTCTTCTCAGATTGATCCCTTGATCATTATGTAGTGTCCTTTGTGTCTTGTAATATTCATTACAAGAAAACAATATCATACTTTTGTTCTACTAGTACTGATATCACTGTTGTTTGTCAAGGGTGCCTTTATTCTAAAGAAGATCTCTTTAAAGAGATGCTGTGCCTTAAATAATGTAAAAGAATCACAAACATTCTACAGGAAGTTAATCAGTGAGATAAATTTAGAAAGGAAAATTTTGCCATGTCCCTCAAATAACGTCTGGTACTTCATTTACATATAAGGATGATCATCTTAAATGAACAGGTATGTATACATTAGAGTATCATTTCACACAATATTTTTTTTTCCCTCTGCTATACCTGGAAAAGTGACAGAGAGTCAATCTGGCTAAAATCACTATTAAGGCATGGAAATTATCCCCTCAATCCTTCCACCACCAACATCACCCCTAAAAGCAAAACAAAGAAAAATAGAGTCTTTTTTCCTCCAGGGAATGACTCTGTTAGAGGCAATCCAATCCTCTTCAGCAAAGGACATTAATTTTTTTTGATTAAGAGTTACTGGGAAGCGATTAATTAACTTGGAAAACAATCTTCTAAGACTCCCTTGGAGCAGGGTGTGGAACACTCTATTGCTAGGATGCAAATGGAAACACCCCTATTAATTTTCTGGGTCTGAAAAAGAAAGCGGTCAACTCTATCCTGGTTGAGTTTTTAGAGCCTGGAGAGGTGGAGAATCAGGTAGGTTCTTCAAGGGCAAATGCTCAATTTAATCTAACCCAGTACCTATGAGGAGAATGGCTTTGTGTTTAACAAGTGTACACTGAACTTAGTTACTGTAAAATACAGTAGGGACAAGTGGGTGGGTGAGCAGACACTCAGGGAGCAGAGTCCCCATATAATAACTGCCTATAATGGACATGCCAGTATATCCTGGGAGCCAGGCCAGAAAGACTTGGCTGCAACTTTTATCAACCAGCAGGTCAGGTGGTGGAGGACCAGCATTCTATAGTGACACCATGTGGCTATGGATCTTCTCTCAATTTGGCAAGTGAGCTCTCTAGACCATTTTAATTTAATTTGACAAAAAATAAGACATTATTAAAAATCTGCACCTGAAAGCTGTAAAGCAGTTCTTACCAGTTTCCAAGATATTCAACTATTTAGGACAAGGCCTTAGTTGCTAGGGTTTTCTAGCTTACCCATCATAAAATTTTCTCATGCCATGGAACTTCATTATCATCCTAAACAGGTAAAACTAGCTTTCATATCTATGTAATTTTTTTTCAAACATGGAATTTGGAATGACTAAACTGTGCTGTTCAGGTGGGCATGATTAATTATCATGTAAATAAGTGATTTTTATTTAACCTCAATAGGAGCATCTTCTAAAACTGCACAATATATGTACAATTTGATCAATCCCTCAAGTGTAGACAAATAAATTCTAGGAAGAACACTAGGCATAACCATATCATATGTCTGAAGAGAGGCAAAAAGATAGGGAAAGCAATTTCTCCTTCAGCTGTTTAAATAAACAAAGGGGAAAAGTTCACAACAACAAACTTCTGTGTTTTTTCTCTCAGCAACTTCAAATTATTGAGGAACTGAACTGGTATTACAAACTTGTATCAGCTGATGCTACGGCTTACTCTTTAAAGAAAGTGTTATAGGCTGTTTAGGAAGGGACCTAATGAGAGTGCAGTCACATAACAAGTCAGGTAGATATGTCCTTATTCAAAGATAAGTAAACAGGAGAAAAATGAGTTTAAATTTAAAAGTTGCCGCCATATATATATATATGTGTATATATATATATATATATATATATATATATATATTCAGAGCATGTGAGAGCATATTTTATAGCATTTTACCAAAGAAGCAAAATAAAAATCAAAATGGAGTTAATATTGTTAAGAATGCTCTCTAAAATGGAGCTAGGACACCATTAAGAAAGTGTGACTTATGCATGTCTCAGCCTGGGTGGAATTGGATCTTTTGACCACTTATTGTTCTAATGAAGTCATCCAGAACATCTGTCAGAAACACAAGATACTTATTGGACCTTACCCTAAAATAACTAGTAACAGCCTATCTACGTAACAGACACTTACCCTAAAATAACTCGTGATTCCTTAAGGACAAATATTTCCTGACTACAGTCAGAGTCAATCACATTTTTCCCCAGGCAACTTTTAACAAACTCATGGCTTTTTGTCTGTATAACTCCCAACTCTTTCTCTTCCCTGGAACACTCTTTCAGTTCTACCTGGATCTGTGTTTTCTGAACTGCAATTCTTAAGACCTCAAATAAACTCTTTTCTTATTTGCAGCCTTCTGCATTGTATTTTGCCATCACACCAAACAAATATTTGGGAAAGCAATTTTCATTCTCAAGACAATTAATGAAAATAACACACCCATGTTATAACTGCATATCTATCAATGAAGAGATAAACAAATGTCGTTTATACATACGATGGTATACTATTTATCTTTCAGAAGGAAGAAAGTTCTGATACATGCTACAACATGGATGAACCTTGAAGAGATTATGCTAAGTGAAATCAGCCAGTCACAAAAAGCCAAATACTGTATGATTCCATTTATTTGAGGTACCTGGAGTAGTCAAATTCATAGAAACAGAAAGCAAAAAAGTGGTTGCTAGGGACTGGTGAGAGGGGGGAATTGGAAAGTTGTTGTTTAAATGAGCAAGGAGTCTCAGCTTTCCAAGATAAATAAATTCTGGAGATTGGTTGTACAAAAATGTGAATATACATAACACTACTGAATTGTACACTTAAAGGTGGTAAATTTTAACATACATTTTTAAACCACAATTAAAAATATATTTTAGGACTTCCCTGGTAGCACAGTGGTTAGGAATCCACCTGCCAATGCAGTGAACTCTGGTTTGAGCCCTGGTCTGGGAAGATCCCACATGCCTCAGAGCAACTAAGCCCATGTGCCACAACTACCGAGCCCATGTTCCACAACTACTGAAACCCACGTGCCTAGAGCCTGTGCTCCGCAACAGGAAAAGCCATCACAAAGAGAAGCCCATGCACTGCAACAGAGTAGCCCCCACTCACTGCAACTACAGAAAGCCTGCGCACACCGATGAAGACCCAATGCAGCAATAAATAAATAAATTTATAAAAAATATATATTTTTTTAAAATAGAATTAATGAAAATGAGAGGATATGATAACATATTGCAGAAATAACTATCAATATTAAGAAGAAAATTTGAAGAAATGGTGCTACAACAGAATTTATTATTCTGTTGTTTTATTAAGCTATTTTCTCCACTTCAGTTTCTTCTTCCATTGAAGGTGCTTAACAATTCCTATCCTTTAGAGTTATGATGATGAGAAAATGTACTTGAATCTAGTAGAGGATCAGGAAGACATGAAGTGCCAATGAATAGAGCTGTTTTAATCATTTTCATTTTTATTTCAGATATATGACCATCATAATAATATCATACAGAGTATGATACTATACTGTTCTAAAAATCCTCTGTGCTCCATCTATTCATCTTTCCCCACCCCCTTAAACCCTGGCAACCACTGATCATTTTACTGTCTCCATAGATTTACCTTTTCCAGAATGTCATACAGTTGGAATCATACAGAATATAGCCTTTTAAGATTGGCTTCTTTCACTTAATGATGTGCATTTAAGTTTCCTCCATGTCTTTTCATGGCTTAATGGCTTATTTCTTTTTAGTGCTGGATGATATACCATTGACTGGGTGTACCACAGTTTATTTATTCATTCACCTACTGAAAGACATTTTGGTTGTTTCTGAGTTTTGGCAATTATGTATAAGCATGTGTGTCATGTTTTTGTGCGGACATGTTTCCAATTTCTTTGGGTAAATACCAAGGAGAGGGATCGCTGGACCTCATGATATAGACGTTTAGCTTTTAAGAAGCTGCCAAACTGTTTTCCAAAAGAACTGTACCATACCATTTTATTTTCCCACTAGCAACAAGCGAGAGTTCTTGCTGCTCTACATCCTTGCCTGCATTTGGTTTTGTCAGTGTTCTGGAATTTGGCCGTTCTAATAGGTGGGTAGGAGTATCTCGTTGTTTTGCTTTTTATTTCCCTGTGGAATATCTTTTCATATGCTCATCTGCCATCTCTAGATCTTCTTTGGTGAGGTATCAAAGTTTTGGCCCATTTTTTAATTGGATTGTTTGTTTTTGCCAAGCTCTTTTTATCTTTTATAATTTGCACAACAAACCTGTCAGTTAGGGATTATAATTATTTTTTCAAAATGTTAAATATTTTTCCTAGAACCACTGGGGTCTGAGTCCTTTTGACCCTTGATGTTTTGAATCTAAACCCAAAGTTCTTTGCCCTATGCCCTGATGACTCTTAGAAGAAATTGACCATCAAAAGAGCCTTGAATAGTACAATGAAGACAGGCCCAACCTTTGCAAATTCTTGTTCTGATGTTTCACCCTCTGTATGCCATGGAGAAAGTCTTGTCTACTAGAAACCATGTGGCTCCCAGTAGAGTTTAATGATCCTTCTGCTCAGACTAGCGAGCACAAACATGCATATTGTGCTCTAAAAAGATGTCACTGGGAGTCAGGCTGGAGTTCAGTGCTTCCAGCAGGGGAAGCAAAACAGCTGTTGCAATGCCTGCAGCTTGGGACAGTGAAACAGAGTTATAAGAGCTGTCATGGAGAGCCCCACGAGCTCTGCTTTCATGGCCTTCTTTCCCACACTGTGCCTCCTGATCTCAGAGGCTGCATTATGATGATGACTCTATTTCTAGTGAGCCCAAAGAGCATAAGGGAGATTATTGTACGAAGCACTAAAGGTATATAGGACTTATCCATATATCCCCTCTACCATTTCAAAAATTTTGAGTTTCAACCATTCTGATGCTTTAAAAATAATCCAGGGATTTAGAAAGTCTGAAAACAGAGTTGTGCTCAAGTTAACAGTATGGTACACAAAGTCCTCAATTTATCACAAAAGACAGCAAGAGGTCAGGGCATATTCTCACCTTCGAAGTATACATTTGGATCTACCAAAGATAGTTTATGGTTGGGGTTTTTGAAGTGTCTGGTGTCACAGAATCCTTACATTAAAAAAAAAAAAAAAAGCAAGAGAGAAAATTTTAGAAAGAAACTTGATCTTCTATAGGCCAGTGAATAACATTTTAATATTTTGTGTAAAATACTATGCAATAAAACAAATTCATGGTATTTTGCAAAAAAACAATTGTGATATTCAATTATCTTATTAAGGATAAGAATAATGAGAAAATATCCATGTAGTGGGTTTGAATGAATTGTTGAGGAACGTTAGTCAATGTAAGTTTTATGCAATTAATATTCATCAGTGTTTTTTTCTCTTGATAAGGCGCTGTTTGAATTGTTGCTTTTATATGTGGCTCTTTATGACATTTCAGATTCAATGTACAAAAATATCGTAGAGAAAAAAGTATAATTTTTATATAGATGGAAAAAGAAAAAATAAGAAATATTCCGATTAAAAACTTAGGCATTTATTAAAAATAATTTTATTTTAACAAAAGACATGGATTCTCTTTGCACTAGTAAAATACCACCACGTTTTCAGAAAATACTTCTTAAAAAACTTGGTTATCGGTGAACACAATAAGTATGGAGCAGGTAATAAAAATTAGGAAAATACATATCAAACATGTTAATATTGTATCTATAAGAGGAAAATTTCTCCAATAAATAGACTCCTAGAAAAATACACACTGAGAAGCATTCACATTGTAGAAGTTATAGGATATTTCTTCAAGAGATCTGGAATCCCCATCAGGAAATATATTTTCATATATCTAACAGATATTAAGAACCTATTTTTGTGTTTTAAAATAATTTTTCAGGTCTGCTGAAATTATAGATTTAAATGTTTTAATTTTGCAACAAAACAAACATTTCAGAAAAAAAGTGATAAAGAAAAAAAAACAAACATTCAAATTGAAATCTCAACACCCAAAGTCCATTACAGTACATTTAAAAGTCTGTATCATAACTTTAACTGTTGTGTCCATCATATAGAAATCATAATTTATTCAATCACTTTGCTAATATTGAAACTGAGTTTGCTTGTAACATTTTGTTGCATCACAATAACAAATATAACTGTATGTATGTATGTATATATATTTGACCTCATGTTCAAATATACTTTTTTTGGAAATATTTATATTGAAAACTGTCAAAATTACAAACAATTAAAAGAATAGTCTTATGAATACTAGTATGTTTGTCCTTTACTATAGTTCACTAATTCTTAATAAATTGCTGTATTTGCTATATCTCTCTCATTCATTTTATTACTCTCACCTATACATGTTCATACTGTTTTTTCTGAGCCACATAAGAGAAAGGTGCAGACATCATGACTCCCCACCTCTATTTTAGTGTGTATCTCCTAAGAACAAGAATATTCTCTTACGTGAAAATACAAATATTACATTCACAAAGCTAACTCAAAAAGTCGTACCAAATGTCCAAATAAGGTTCTTAATGACTTTAAAAATTTAGATACAATCGAAAACATTAATCTCCCTTCAACAGGAATTTTATATAGATAGATGTTGTGTTCTTTTCAGTGCATCATATCAGAAGACACATGATTTCAATTTCTCCTATTACTGACAATATTAATTTGATCACTTAAAGTGGTGTCTGATTAATATATATATAATATATATATTTTTTCATTTCAAAGATAACTTTTTCCACTGACAGTTTAAAAAGTGAACTGTGATACTTTGAGCTGTGTGACTATCTTGTTCACTAACAAACCTCCATCCAATGTAAGGGAGCTTGGTTACTGAAGGATAAATGCCTATGTATTCTTCATGGATATTGTTAAAATTCCATCAATATTGGTTAATACTATTTTGCACTGCTAGCAACAATTAGGAGCATAGACTTACCACTAGAGTATATCATCAAGCTTTTGCATTTTTGTGAATCTGATTGGAGAAAAATCATATGTGTAATTTGTTTCCAAGTATCAGCTTTATTGCTTGTAAAATTTGATTGAATTATATAACTCAAATTTACAGCTAGTGCTGTGCTAAAGCCACTATACTGGTTTGCAAGAGCCAAGTATGCATCTCTTCCCCATTCCACATTCAGTGACATCATTTTCATAGCTTGAAAAAGGCAACAGTGGGACTACTTGCCCTGGAGAAATCAGAAAATGTTACAATTCAGAGCTCCCCCCGACCTCGTCCTCAAAAATCCAGTTATAGAGCATTCATTTTTTCACTACTCTTTGTGACCAAAAAGGTCTTCATACTCCCTAACCTCCACTCCCAGCCTAGTACTTGGGACCTGCCTGTGGGGAGAGTTGGGTCAATAGCCAGCTGAGAAGATTGTGATCCAAGGCACATCTAGTGAGAGCAGAGAGACCAGAAGAGGAACGTTCCCCTTTGCAAATGATGTTTAGCATATTACCCTCCCTACAACCGAAAAAATATGGATGGCTGTCAGTCCCTTGACATTTTAGCAACTAGATAGATTATTCCTACTCCTGTGGGGAGAAGCCAGTAAAATGTATAAAGAGGGTAGTTAGTGGTTTCTACTGATGATTTTCAAGAGAATAAAAGTTTATGTATTACTGGGTGGTAAGATCAGAGAGAGAGGGAGTGTATAGGTTTTCCCTCTACTCTCTTATGCTGTCTTTTTTTTTTTTTTTAATCACATTGCTCTTTTCCAACTTAACAGGTAGGAATATGAGGCTCAGAAGAATTAAAGCGACAGTTTTGAAAACAATACACCAAATTAAGGACCAATCTAGGGCTGGAATCATGGGCTCCTGTATCCTAGGATGTCAGAGTAGAAGAAAGTGTAGAGCTTACGAGGTCAAACCTCCTATGTAATAAACAGCAAGTATACTACCAATCTGCCATGTTACCTGCCCAAGAAAAGACAGCAAGTAGGTGACAGAGCCAGAATCACAAACACAGGTCTTCTGACTTGCAGTTCAGGGGTATTTCTAGTATCCCATGGGAGTCGCCTTCCTAAACCTGTTATATTTATGCTCTTTAATTCTTAGAATGGGATTTGGGGATTCCAATTCAGCATCCATGAAAGAGAATTAAATGATACTAACTTCCCCTTGCATACTTATGAAAACTAGAAGAGAAGAGAGTTAAAAAACCAAACAAAAAAATGAAAACTACTAATGACTGGAATACACACTCAGACAAATTAAAATGAAATTTCTGTATGAGAGAGTCCATCACTGATCTATTTTTATTGTAATATATATTTAATTAATTATTTTATTTTAAAAGAATAAAATTTATATTTTTGTGTGTGGAGTTTTGTGATTTTGACAAATTCTTCCAATGATGTAACTATTTCCACAAACCTTTGTGATGTCCCTTTGAGTAAACCCATTCCCCAAATCACAGATCTATTTTCTGTTACTAGATTTGCCTTTTACAGATGTTATATAAGTGGAATGGTGCAGTATGTAGCCTTTTGAGTTTGGCTTCCTTTACTTGCGACAATGCATAGATATTGTTGAATGTTTCAGTAATTTCTTTTTTGTTACTGAATGTGTATGACTACTACATTTTGATTATCCATTCATAGCTGAAGGATATTTGGGTTGTTTCTAGTTTGAGGGATTATGAATAAACCCATGATAAACAATCATGTACAAGTCATTTCTCTTAGGTAAATATGTAGAGTGGAATTGCTGGATCATATAATAAGTAAAGGTTTAGCATTATAAGACAATGCCAAATGCTAAATTGTTTTCCAAAATGTCTGGAGCATTTTATATTTGCACCAATATGATGAGAGATTCTTCCCTAGCGTTTTGTACTGTCAAGTTTTTTTTTTCTTTAATTTTATCCATTCTAATAAGTTGTAGTAGCATATTTTTATGGATGTAATTTGCTTTTCCTTAATGTCCAGTGATGTTGAGCATCTTTTCATGTGCTGATGTGCCATCTATATATTTTATTTGATGAAGTGTCTTTTCAAATATTTTGCTGTTTTTTAATTTTTAAAATTCTCTTATTATTGAATTTTAAGTGTTTTTGTATATTATGGATAAAAGTCCTTTTTCAGATATGTGCTTTGCAAATATTTACTTATATTTTGTAGCCTTCCCTTTTCATTCCTGTAACTGTTTTCACAGAGTACTTTTTAATTTTGATGAGGTCCAGTTTATATACTTTTTTCTTTTATGGATTAAGATTATGGTGTAATATCCAAGAAGCATTTGCCTAATCCAAAGTCACAAATATTTTATCTATATTTTATTCCAGACATTTGAGATTTTTAGGTTTTATTCTTAGACCTATAATTGATTTTGAGTTAATTTTGCATAAGGTGAGCAGTATGGATTGACCTTTTTCTTCATTTCTTCATCCTTCTTTCTTTTTTCTTTTGCATATAGCTGTCAAATTGCTCCAGGGCAATTTGTTGAAGAGATTATTCTTTCTCTATTGAATTGTCTTTACTCCTTTATTAAAAATCAATTAACTACATATCTGTGGATCTATGGCCTGACTGTATTCTGGTCAATTTAAATATATATCTAGCCTTCTGCAAATATTACAGTGATTTAATTACTCTATAGCTTTATATTAAACATCTAAATAAAGTAGTTAAGTCGCCAAAATAATTACTTAAAGTTTCTTTAAAGTAATCAAGGCTCTTTGATTTTCCATATATATTTTATAATCATGTTATGACTTAAAAAGAAATGCTTCCGGGATAATGATTGGGATTGTAACGAATCTATAGACCAATTTGGGAGATTTGATACTTAAATATATATGTCACCTTGGCTAGGCCACGGTGCCCAGATATTTTATCAAACATTATTCTGGATATTTCTGTAAGAGTATTTTTGTGTGAGATCAACATTTAAATTGTGTGTGGGATTCATCTAATCAGTTCTAATCAGTTGTAAGTCTGAATAGAGCAAAAGAGTAAACTCCCTGAAGTAAGAAGGAATTCTGTCAATAGACAGTCTTTAGACTGGAACTGCAATATTGGATATTCCCTGGATCTTCAGCCTGCAGATTTTGGACTTGTCAGCCTCAATAATTGCATGAGTCAATTCTTTAAAATAAATATATATACACACATTACACACACACACACACACACACACATCTTATTGGTTCTCGGTTCTGTTTCCCTGGAGAATCTTGAGTAATACAGGAGATTAACATCTTAAAAATATTGTATCTTCCAAACCATGAACATTATCATTCTCTTAATTTATTTAAGTTTTTGAATTTTTTTATCCTTACTTTGTAATTGCCAGTATTCATATCTTGCACATAGTTTGTTAGATTTATATGTATTTCATGACTTTAATGTTATTTTAAATGATATGCTTTCCTTAATTTCAATTTTCAATTATTATTGCTAGTATGTAGAAAAACAATTCATCCATATAGACCTTGAAACTTGCAACCTAGATGTAGTAATTCCATGAGCTTTTTTGTTGTTATTGTAGGTTCCAAGGGATTGTCTGTGTAGATAATCATGTGACATATAAATAATGATGGTTTTATTCTTTCTTTTCTAACCTGTATGCATTTTAATTATTTTTCTTGTTGTAATCCACTGGTTAAGACTTCTAGTAAGATGTTGAGCAGAGGTAATAAAAAAGGATATCCTTGCCTTTTTCCTCATTTTAGGATTCAGAATTTAACCATCAAATATCATGTTAGCAATAAGATACTGTGGATGTGTTTTATAAGATTAAGGAAATATCTTCTCTTCTTATTTTATTGTGTATTTTATCATGAATGAATGTTGAATTTTATTAAATGATATTTATGCACAATGAGATGATCATATATATGATATATCCATATATATTTATATATTAATCTATTCATACAATGAATTATGTTGATTTTTGAATTTTGAAACAGTCTTGTTTTCTTAGAAAAACACCATTTGTTCATTATATTAAACTTATATTTCCTGGATTGGTTTGCTAATAATAAGTTGAAAATATTTGCCTTTATATTCATGAGAAATTTGAGTCTGTAAATAGTGTTTTCTTTCCTTGTAATGTCATTGTCTGATTCTGGTATCAGGAAAATGCTGGCCTCATAAAAATAAGTTGGGAAATATTTTATTCCTTTCTGTTTGGAAGAGTTTTGGCATAATTGGTAATATTTCTTTTTTTTTTTTTTTGTGGTATGCGGGCTTCCCTCTGCTGTGGCCTCTCCCGTTGCGGGGCACAGGCTCCGGACG
>NC_041229.1:42181433-42195163 GCF_002837175.3 Physeter macrocephalus
CACCGCGGCATGTGGGATCCTCCCAGACCGGGGCGCGAACCCGGTTCCCCTGCATCGGCAGGCGGACGCGCAACCACTGCGCCACCAGGGAAGCCCATATTTTTTTCTTAAATGTTTGTCAAAATTTATGGGTAAAATCATCTGGGTCTGGAGGTTTCTTTATTGAAATATTTTAAAGTATGAATTCAATTTATTTAATGAATATGATATTATCTAAATTATCAAACTTTTCTTGAGTTTTTCTTTAGCTTGTGTCCTTCAAGAAATTAGCTAAGTTTATTTACGTGTATTTATGTTCATACAATATTCTTAGTATTCCCTTATCACCTTTGTAATATCTTTAGGATCTGTATTGACTTCCCCTCTTTCATTCCTAAAATTGACAATTTGCATCATTTTTCTTTTTTCTTTGTCAGTCTGACTAGAGGTTTATGAATTTTATCAAACTTTTCAAAAACTGCTTGGTTTTATTGACTTTTTACTGTTTTTCAGTTTTTAATTATATTACTTTAATTACTTTCTGGTCTTTATTTCCTTCCTTCTGCTTGCTTTGCATTTAATTTGCCTTCTGCTGATTTCTTTTTTTTAATTGACATGTAGTTGATTTACAGTATTAAATTAGTTTCAGGTGTATGCCATAGTGATTCAATGGTTTTACAGATTATATCTTATTTTAAGATATTACAAAATAATGGATATATTCTACTGTGCTGTACAACATATCTTTATGCTTATTTATTTTATACATAGTAATTTGTATCTCTTAATCTCCTACACGTATCTTGCCCCTCCTTTTCTCCCTGCTGGTAATCACTAGTTTGTTCTCTAAAACTGTGTCTATTTCTGTTTTATAATATTCATTCAATTGTTTTATTTTTTATATTTCACATATGTGATACAATACAGTATTTGTCTTTCTCTGTCTGACTTATTTAACTAAGCATAATACCCTCTGTGCCCAGCCAGGTTGTTGCAAATGGCAGAATTTCATTATTTTCATGGCTGTGTAATATTACATTGTATATATATATATATATACCACATTTCTTTATGCACTTATTTGTTTTAGGACACTTAGATTGCTATCATATCTTGGCTATTGTAATTAATCCTGCTATGAACAGTGGGGTGCATGTATCTTTTCAAATTAGTGTTTTCATTTCCTTTGGATATATTCCCAGGAGCAGAATTGCTGGATTATATGGTAGCTCTATTTTTAGTTTTCTGATGAACCCCCATACCATTTTCTATAGTGACTGTACCAATTTACATTCCCACTGACAGTGTATTCAGGTTCCCTTCTCTCCACATTCTCACCAAAATTTGTTCTTTGCAGACATTTTGATGATAGCCATTCTGACAGGTGTGAGGTGACATCTCATTGTGGTTTTGATTTGCATTTCTCTGATTATTATCAATGTTGAGCATCTTTTCACGTTTCTGTTTTCCATCTGTATATCTTTTTTGGGAAAATGTGTATTCAGGTCTTCTACCCATTTAAAAAATATATTTATTTATATATTTATTTATTTTTGGCTGTGTTGGGTCTTTGTTGCTGTGCATGGGTTTTCTCTAGTTGTGATGAGTGGGGGCTACTCTTCATTGAGGTGCACAGGCTTCTTATTAAGTGGCTTCTCTTGTTGCAGAGCATGGGCTCTAGGCACGTGGGCTTCAGTAGTTGTGGCATGCAGGCTCAGTAGTAATGGCTCCTGGGCTCTAGGGCACAGGCTCAGTAGTTGTGGCGCACGGCTTAGTTGCTCCATGGCATGTGGGATCTTCTCGGACCAGGGCTTGAAACTTTGTCCCCTTCATTGACAGGCAGATTCTTAACTACTGCACCACTGGGGAAGTCCCTGCCCATTTTTAAATTGGGTTGTTTGTTTTAATAATATTGAGTTGAATGAGCCATTTGTATATTTTGGATATTAATCCTTTATCAGTCATATCATTTGCAATTTTTTTCTTCCATTCAGTAGATTGTCTTTTTGTTTTGTTGATGGTTTCCCTTGCTCTGCAAAAGCTTTTAATTAGTTTTAAATGTTTATTTTTGCTTTTGTTTCTTTTGCCTTAAGAGAAAGAACCAAAATAATATTACTAAGATTTATGTCAGAGAGTGTTTTGCCTATGTTCTCTTCTAGAAATGTTATGGTTTTAGTTCTTACATTTAGGTCTTTAATCCATTTTAAGTTTATTTTTGTATGTGGTGTGAGAAAATGTTCTAATTTCATCCATTTTTTCCAACACCACTTATTGAAAAGATTGTCTTTTCTCCACTGTTATATACTTGCCTCTTTTGTCACAGACTAATTGACTCTAAGTGTGGGGTTCATTTCTGTGATCTCTATTCTGTTTCATTCATCTATGTGTCTGTTTTTGTTATAGTATCATGCAGTTTTGATTACTGTAGCTTTGTAGTATAGTCTGAAGGCAAGGAGTGTGATACCTCCAGCTTCATTCTTTTTTTTTTCCATACTGTTTTGTCAGGTCAGGGTCTTTTGTGGTTCTTTATAAATTTAAGGATATTTGTTCTAGTTCTGTGTAAAGTGTCATGAATATTTTGATAAGGATTGCATTAAATCTATAGATTACTTTAGGTAGTATGGACATTTCAATAATATTAATTCTTCTAATTCATAAACATGGAACATCTTTCTGTTTCTTTGTATCATTTTCAGTTTCCTTTATCAGTTTTTTATAGTTTTCAGAGTATAAGTTTTTCACCTCCTAGGTTAAGTTTATTCCTAGATATTTTATTCTTTTTCACCTTTAACTGTTGAGTATGATGTTAGCTGTGTATTTGTCACAAATGGCCTTATTTATGTTGCAATATATTTCCTCTAGACCAACTTTGATGACTGTTTTTATCATGAATGGATGTTGAATTTTGTCAGATGCTTTTTCTTCATCTATTGAGAGGATCAAGTGACTTTATCCTTCTTTTTGTTAATATGGGGTATCACATTGATTGAGTTGTTAGGTTACATACCTTTAGGATTGCTATGTCTTCTTATTGTATGGAACCTTTTATCATTATGCAATGTACCTGGTTATTTCCTTGTTCTAAGGTTTACTTTATATGATATTAATTTAGCCACTCCAACTTTCTTTGATTATTGTTTTCATGATAGGTTCACTTTGCTACTTAAATTTTAATCTATTTAAAGTATATATATATGTGTATATACACATATATAGTTTTTAATCTAGCCTGAAAATCTCTATTTTAATTGTGTCTAGAACGTTTGCATTTAATTATTGATGTGGTTTAAAATTTTAACTTTTTTTCCTCTTTTCTGTGATTTTAGTTGTTCTATTTTCCCTTTCCTCATTTCTTTTTTTTAATTTGAGTACTCTAGTATTACATTTTAATTTATCTATTGTTTTTTGGCTATATCTATTTCTTTTTTTCTTGTCATTAAGGAGTTACAATATACATATTAAATGTCTACAGTTTTTAGAGTTAAAATTTCATCAATTTTATCAATAAAATGTAGATTATTTTAATCCTTAGGTCTATATAACCCCTCCCCTTTATGTTTTATCACATGTATTCCATCTGCGTACCTTGGAAATGTTACCAGAAAGGGTTATAATTTATACATTCTGAGCTTGTATATATTTTAACAGACTTAAGAAAAGAATAAATTTTTATATTTCTTTCAGATATGTAACATTTCTATTGCTCTTCTCTCCTTCTCAGTATTCAAAGTTCCCCTCCTGTATCATCTAGCTTCAGCCTGAAGAGCTTCCTTTAGTATTTCTTTTAGAGCTGGCCAGCTGGCTAATAATTGTCCTAATTTTCTTTTATCTAAGGATGTCTTTGTTTTTTCCTTCATTTCCAAAAGATATTGGGTTGACCAAAAGTTTCATTCATTTTTTTCTGTTAGATAGCTCTAGCAATGTTTAGTTGTCTTTAACTTAATTCAAAATAATTTTGTTAGATTGTATTGTGACAGCTTTCATATCAGCATGCATTTAAAAAACAAAAACTTATCAAAATTGATGAAGTTTTGTGTAGCCATTTTAATACTGAAGGTGGAAGAAAAAAGCAACATTTTGGCATATTATGCTTTATTATTTCAAAAAAGGTAAAAACACAACTGAACTGCAAAAAAGAAAAAAAAAAAGATTTGTTCAGTGTATGGAGAAGGTGCTGTGACTGATCGAATGTGTCAAAAGTGGTTTGCAATGTTTCATGCTGCAGATTCCTGACTGGATGATGCTCCATGGTCCGGTAGACCAATTGAAGTTGATAGTAATCAAATCGAGACATTAATTGAGGACAATCAACATTGTACCACATAGGAGATAGCTGACATATTCAAAATATTCAAATCAATCACTGAAAATCATTTGCACCACCTTGTTTATGTTAATCACTTTAATGTTTGGATTCCATAAAGTTAAGCGGAAAAAACCTTGACCATATTTCCGCTTGTGATTCTCTACTTAAGCATAACAAAAACATCCTGTTTTTAAAACAAATTGTGATGGATGATGAAAAGAGGATACTGTCCAATAATGTGGAATGGAAGAGATCATGGGGCAAGTGAAATGAACCACCACCAACCACACCAAAAGCCGGTCTTCATCCAAAGAAGGTGATGTGCATACAGTGTGATTGGGAGTCCTCTATTATGAGCTCCTTCCGGAAAACCAAACAATTAATTCCAACAAGTACTGCTACCAATTAAACCAACTGAAAGCAGCACTCAATGAAAAGTGTCCAGAATTAGTCAACAGAAAATACATAATCTTCCATCAGGATAAAGCAAGACCACATGTTTCTTTGATGACCAGGCAAAAAGTGTTACAGCTTGGCTGGGAATTTCTGATTCATCTGCTATATTCACCAGACATTGCACCTTCAGATTTACATTTATTTTGGTCTTTACAAAATCCTCTTAATGGAAAAAATTTCAATTCCCTGGAAAAATGTAAAAGACCCCTGGAATAGATTTTTTCTCAAAAAGATAAAAAGTTTTTGGGAAGAAGGAATTATGAAGTTTCTTGAAACATGGCAGAAGGTAGTGGGACAAAAGGGTAAATACGTTGTTCAATAAAGTTCTTGGTGAAAATGAAAGCTATGTCTTTTATTTTTACTTAAAAACAAAGGCACTTTTTGGTCAACCCAATATTTTCTATGGGTATAGAGTTCTGGGTTGAAAAGTCTGTTTTTCAACACTTATAAAGATAATATTCCACTTCTGGTTTTTGGTGAAAAATCCATAGTATTCAAATTTTTCCCCTGTATGTAATGTCACTTTATTCTGAGTGCTTTCAATATTTTTTCTTTCTCTTTTTGTTTTTTGGCATTTGAATTTAGAGTGTCTGAGCAAATTTTACTTTGATTTTATCCTATTTTTGTATGTCAAACTTCTTGAATCTTTAAATTTCGATTTTTCACCAAGTTTAAGATGCTTTTCAAACATTGTTTCTTCAAATATTTCTTTGTACACCAATTTGTTTCTCTTTTTATTCTGAGACATTCATGACACAAATGTCGTCTTTTCTTAGGTTTATTTATTTTTCAATCTTTTTTTCTCTATTCTTCTTATTGGATAATTTCTATTGACTTACCTTCAATGTCAAAGACTATTTCTTCTGCCATTCCCATTCTGTTACTTAAATCTTTTCTGTTATTTTTATTGTTTTGATTTTATAAATTATGCCTTTCAGTTCCCAAAGTCCATTTGATTCTGTTTGAAATAATTTTTATTTCTCTGTTACGTGCTTCTATTTTTCCAATTACGTCAAAATGTTTACCTTTACTTCATGAAGCATAGCTTTTATAAAAACTTTAAAAATTTTTGTCTAATTGTTGAGGACTGAATTTTGTTCTCCCAAAATTCATAAATTGAAGCCTTAATCCCAACATGACTTTATTTGGAGATAGGGCTTTTAGGAAGATAATTAAAGTTAAATGAGGTCATAAGTGTGGGGACCTTGTCTGATAGGACAGGTGTCCTGATAATAAGAGGAAGAAACACTGGAGATCTCTATCTCCCTTCATGAACAAAGAAGAAAGGCCATGGGAGGACAGAATGGAAAGATGGCTGTTTTCAAGCCAGGAAGAGAGGCCTAGCAACCAACCTAGATGAAAACTTAGACTTGTAGCCTATAAACTTAGGTTGTTTAAACCACCTGAGATGTAGTATTTTGTTACGGCAACCCCATAACTGATAATTCTCCATTTGCATTATTTCAAGGTTAGAGTCTGTTGATTGACTTTTTTCTTGAGAATGCATCAGATGTTCTAGTTCTTTGTGTGTCAAAATTTTTTGTAATGTATTTTGGATATTTTGAACATTATGTTGTGAATACACTGAATTCTTTCAAAATTCTCCAGAGAGTTTCATCATTCAATACCCTTTTAAGGATTTCAATGTTAAGTATACTTAGGTTTGATTATTATGTTGGAAAGAGGCACCTAAGGAACTTGTCTTGATATTAAGTTCACATAATAGGAACAAAACTTTAACCTATATTGTATAATTTTACTAGATGTGGTTTAGTGGAGTAGATGGATATTTAACGAAACAAAGACGCCTCCTCTATCCAATTCCACCCTTGCTTCTGTTACTGGCTTCTAGTAAATTGGGACCAAAGGACGTTTTGGTGATTTGAGATCTATCCAATCCACAATTACTTTGAAATATTAGTTGTTTTGACTAATTATTTAATGCTTTTAATACACATTCTCTAAGGCATAAGTAGAATTATATATTTATATACAATTTAGGACTAACTTCTTTTCTGGATAAATAACACAAATTTGTTTCTAAAAATATGTTTTATTCTATCATTTGTAGCAGCACAATGTTTGTGATATGTAATATGATATTATTTGATATATAACAGAAAATATTTTAAAATTCTATCAACTGAAAATTCATTTCTACTATCAGCATAGCTGGTAAGTACAATATTTGAAAATTGATGGTTATTTTACTTGCTGTTAAAATATGTAGAAAATCAGTTCATTTATGTTAATAAAGTAAGTTTTGGTTATTGCAAATAATAACAACCAGTATTAACATAATTTTCCATGAATCTAGATTTTTCTTCTGTGAACCAAAAATTTAGCTCTCTATTTATGTAGTCTGTATCACTTAATATGTACATATCAAAATCTCAGCATTAGCCACAAAGTTATGGAAATAAAATCCAGTAAGCTGCAACAAATTCCTTTGCTTGTAGCTAATATAAATTAATAATGAATATGACAAGAACAAGTATTTTAACAGTTACACAAATTCCCTAGCATGCCAAATTACACTGCATTAACAAAGCATAAAATTGCAAATGCCAATTTACAATGGTTTAAAGGCCAGATTTCCTGTAGTCTGTAGAACTTAAGTAACTGAAGACCCAGGCAGAGGATAGCCTATTTGTGAATTTAATAAAGTGGTCTATTTATAGGTTTGTGTGTGTGTGTGTGTGTGTGTGTGTGTAGAGCAAAATAGGCAATCTAATTCCATAGAATTCAATGAGCTTTTGGAATGCAAATTTCAACTGTCAGATCTTAATTAAAAAGTACCAGTCAGCACTATTTAAAAATTGGAAGAGAACTAAGTGGTGGGTTGTTGGAAAATGTACAACTTGCCTTCTAAATAGAGTAGGTAGGCTGACAGGTATGTAATTAACATCACATCAAGTGAAGGACAGGAAGCCAACTGCAGTTCCTTGAAGGGAGGAGCTTCAACAATTTTCAAGGTAGGGAAGAGGTTCTTCAATCTGAGTTAATTTATAATTCCTTTTATTTCTAAAGAGAATCTACTTTTTTTGTATTGAACTTCTCTGAACCTTAGAGAGCAGTGACATTTGCAGAGTTGAGGTTTTATTCTAAGAGGTTAATATTAACATAAATGTTTAGGCACCATGTGTCAATTAGAACACTTTCCCAGTTTTATTGGACTTCTGGTATCTTTGGGTCACTGTGTTCTTCAATTCAAATTTTATTTTTTTTTTTGCTATATTGTTTCACTCATGTATAAGAAGGTAAGTTAAGCAACTGTCATTTGGAAGAAAGAGAGATTTCAAACCTTAATGTTCTTTCCCACAGAAATATCTTTGAGCACTCAAAATTCACAAGAGCTAGAATACATTTTGGACAGTGATATGATTAAGAGGATAGTGTGACTCTTCTAGGCTCAAACTGGTTTGCTGAGGATGGTAGAAAATTGCCTAGCTCATGGTTTACCTTAAAACTGTGCACTAGTGTGAAATTTTCTTTGAGAATATTCATGAGAAATATCTACTTGGATAGAGATCAATGGTTAACCCACCACAATAAGAAAAGGTTAAAGTTACCACTGAAAGAAGTTGTGCAACAATTATCTCATGGTTAGAGACTCTTTGGCAAAGGACTGGGAAAATTGGTTCATTTAGGATTCTAGGTATGGAATCTTGATGAGGAGTGAGACTTGGAATACATAGGAATTGTGCAGACCCAGAGGCAGGAGATGCGTATATATTCCTTTATAATATCAAACACTTTGGACACACTGGAAATTCAGGAGTCCTGTAGGGTAAAAAAATTCATAAACATCTGTTTTAGGATAGTGCTTTTGCTTTCTGACTTGATTTTGCCTCTATTTCCAGCATATACACAGAATTTTGACAACTGGCAACTTCGATACAGAAAGTTTCAACTTCTGATTGCAAATTCAAGGCAAATCTTCTCTTAGTTTCCTATGGTACACATTCTGTCAATACAGCACACTCTGGTGATGGCACCTATTAAGGCACCCACCCATGTGAAACTCCTCATAACTTGTGGAACAATGTGGAACTTGCAATAACGCTTACTGTTATTGAACTAGAGATTCGAAAAGAAAAACCAAATATAAACAAGAAACTCACCACTAGGCCATCCTAATTTCCTATTTCTCTTGCATTTTTAAAAATTAAAACTGTTAAGTGAGTAAATAATGAATGACTTGCTTATTTTAAAAACTTACTGTGGACAATGTTTGAGAAAAACATCAGTGTGTTACCTCCAGCTGCTAATTCCTACACACTTCATTAATTACTCAGAATTCAGAGAAGTGAGGTATTTAATTACCTCAATTATCTCAAATTTCTCAGATGCAAAAAGACAACAGTCAGCCACCATGTAAATGCACATCATAGTTGCAGCATAAGCATTTTTGACAGGAATCCTGTAGGCAGTAAAATGTCAAGTAAAGAAAACCTTTACCAAATGAAACCAGTGTGTGTAACTGCCCACTGTAACCTAAAATTACAGAATTCATCTACAACAAAGGGCCATGTCTAGTAAAATGTGATTTGATTTAGGGAATCCATTTGGATTTGCTCATGCCAAGAGTCCGAGAGTAGCGACATGGCTCATTTGTACCTGGATGTCCATCAAAGCTATCTTTACAATCACCATACATTCCCTGTTTTCCTTCTACAGCACAGATGTTCAATGGAGGGTGGATTAGATTGTTTTTAAGCACATTTTTCAAAATTTTCATGTCCTCTAACTCCCAGGAAATTAATTATACTCCAGAGGGAAGAGACTGTGGTGGAGAAGGAGTGTACTCAAGCTTTTGTATTGAGAAAATGTTCTTGAGTAAGTTTGATACATGCTACCCCTCAACTGTGAACAGTTCTCCAAGGCATCTTGGGGTGAACATGGAAATGCAGTTTAGTTCATTCAGTCATTCAGCAAATATTTACTAAATGCTCATGTGTGTTTATGCTTTGTTCCGGTGAAAATAATGCAAGAGAAAAGATGATCTTTGTCCTTGGAGATCTTAGAATTCTTGAGAGGAGGGAGAAATTGAGGTATCATAGACAGATTTCCAGGCATTACAATGCAGTGTGATAAATGGTCTGAAGTGAGGAGACAGTGAGTATAGGGTATTCTGAGTACAAGAGAAGATACCTAACCTAGATTAGGTGTGTGTTTGCGTGTGTGTGTGTGTACGTGGGTGTGCACGTGCATGCACTATGAGGGTAGGTGGTGCTAGGGAGGGCTTTCAAAGATTAAGTTAGGGCCTGAGGAAAAAGTGAGAAATAGCCATTTTGATGGAGGAGGGAGAATAGTGGTCCAGGCAGGTCAAATAGCATTTTTAATGGTTTGAATGGAAAGAAAATATAACATGTTTTACACCATTTTCAGTCAGTATAGTCAAATTTGCCCAATAATTAAATACATCCTGAATTTAACTGAGACACCTTAACATGTAAAATGATAACAAAAGCAGCCCAGTGTCATTCTAAAACATCTTGAAAATGTTGACATCTTTATGTTTTCTATGGCCACTGAGTTGGGCATATATAAACTATGTCATGCATCTAAACTTCTTAAAAGTCCTCTTGACCTATTTCTTTTCCCCTAATCCATCTTTCCTTTCTTTCCTCTAAAAACTTTCACCTGTTTCTCTTGCCCACTCATATAAATAACTTTAGCCTTTCTGAGCTTCCATGAATTTTTCATACCTAGTTCAGTGAGGTAGTAGCCCAAGCATGAACTTCTGAAAAATTGTGAAAGATAAAATAGGAATACTTACAAGTAAGATGCTCTAAACTGACTTATTCTGTTATCAAAATTTGACCATCTAGGGAATATTGTGATTTACGGCCATGACATATTGAATGTTGATTTGCATGCCTACCAGTAGTTGATTGTATTTACTCCCTAAACTGTTTATTCTAATTGTATTGTAATTACATAATTTAATTGATAAGAGAATTTTTTTGTCCCTGGCATGTAAATAAGGACTGACAAGTGATCATGGAATCAACTAATAGAGTGTTTCATTTGAGTGAGGGAAGTAAAAAGCAGACTGTAATAAAGTACATGAATAAATATCAGACAAGGAAGTAGAGACTGTGAGAATAAGCAACTCTTTCAACAAACTTGGCTGTGAAAAAACAGAAGTGGAATAGTGGGTAGAGGTGACATGGGGTCAAAGGAGCATTTTTGTCATTAAATGAGACATTTAAGTAAGCATGTTAAATGCAGATAAAAAGATCCTCAAGGGACATGCTGAAGACATGGGAAGGAAGTGACAATTATGAGACTATCCACGTGGAAAGGTGTGGCTAAAAAATCATGGCCTTTGTAATCATATACATCTAAGTTTATTTTTGTATGTGGTGTGAGAAAATGTTCTAATTTCATCCATTTTTTCCAACACCACTTATTGAAAAGATTGTCTTTTCTCCACTGTTATATACTTGCCTCTTTTGTCACAGACTAATTGACTCTAAGTGTGGGGTTCATTTCTGTGATCTCTATTCTGTTTCATTCATCTATGTGTCTGTTTTTGTTATAGTATCATGCAGTTTTGATTACTGTAGCTTTGTAGTATAGTCTGAAGGCAAGGAGTGTGATACCTCCAGCTTCATTCTTTTTTTTTCCATACTGTTTTGTCAGGTCAGGGTCTTTTGTGGTTCTTTATAAATTTAAGGATATATACATTGTAACTCATACTCATCAATAAATTATTTAATCTCTCAGTTTTTCACTTGACTGTAGGGGTAAATAATGCCTTTAGTGAATATTATTAAAGTTAAATAAAACATGCAATTAATTATTTGTGTATGCCTATTCTTTGTTAATGATTTAAGTCCAAGATGGATGAAATTTTTTTGGTAACTTATATCCCCAAAGACAAGAGCAGTAGCTTGTATTAGTAAATATTTGCTAAGCAAATAATGAACAAATAAATTAATGAATACACACTAGTCTCTTAACTTATCACAAAACAAGCAAAAAAAAAGAAAGAAAATTAAGTTAGTTAACTTTACCACTCTGTCACAAAAGTAGAAAAAAAATCTGCTTATGAGTTTCATCCCAAAGTGTTACATTTTTGAAATACAATATTTTGAATTTTATTATTTAGCTTACATCTTGGCGACCTGTTAAGAGATATCGCTTAAAGATATGGGTCTTTTACATTTAGTTTAATAATTAGATCACATTTTTAATCAGGGTTAAGCAAGAAGATTACTTGGTTCATGATGAAAGTAGGACCTCTGAGTGGGGAGATGATGGTACAAAAGTGATAAACTAGATGTTCAAGACAATTTCTTCCTACAGATCACACAGGAAAGATATCTGTATCTTTCTCTTAAGTCCTGAAGACCCTTAAACAGCAAGTCAACCTAGAGGAAAAAATATGAGGAAAAGTACAAAATAGCTTATATTCCTTTTGTCTAAAATTTTAAGAAATTTAAAAGACAAATTCTAATTTTCCCTCAGTATTTAATTCCTACTGGTTTCAAAAAGTGCTAACAAATCTACTCACATGCCAAGGCTGGGCATATATGAACTGAAACCTCTCTGAAGCAGGCATAGTTATTCTTATTTTAAATATTGTATAAATAGGATCATGAAAGATAAGATGCCATGACTGAAGTAACCCATGTAGGTAGTCAAGGGTCCAGTATTCAAACTCAGGCATCCCCCAATGGCATGATCTTATTTCTTTCTCTCTCACAAGTTTGTTTTCTATATCTGAGTGTCATCTCAATGTTCATAGCAGTATTATTGACAATAGCCAAAATATGAAAACAACCTAAATGTCCATTGACAGATGAATGGATAAAGAAGATGTGATATATATATATATATATATATACACACACATATATATACCTATATATATATACACACATATATATACCTATATATATACCCACACACATATACCTATATATATATACATATACAAAATGAGATATTAGTCATAAAAAAGAATGAAATAATGCCATTTGCAGCAACATGGATGAACCTAGAGATTATCATACTAAGTGAAGTAAGTAAGAAAGAGAAAAACATATGATACCCCTTATACATGGAATCTAAAATGTGATACAAATGAACTTATTTACAAAACAGAAACAGATTCACAGACATAGAAAACAAATTTATGGTTACAAAAGGGGAAAGGGGGTAGGGGAGGAATAAATTAGGAGTTTGGTATTAGCAGATACAAACTACTATGTATAAAATAGATAAACAGGGACCTCCCTGGTGGTCCAGTGCTTAAGACTCTGTGCTACCACTGCAGAGGGCATGGGTGCAATCCCTGGCCATGGAACTAAGATCCTGCATGCCAAGTGGTGGGGCCAAAAAAAAAGATAAAAAATAAATAAAATAGATAAACAACAAGGTTTTACTCTATAGCATAGGGAACTTTATTTAGTATCCTATAGTAAATCATAATGGAAAAGAATATGAAAAATAATATATGTGTATCTGAATCAATTTGCTCACCAGAAACTAACACAACACTGTAAATCAACTATACTTCAATACAAATTTTTTTTAAATAATAAAAAATAGAATTTTTTCTGTTTTGTGAGAGAGAAAAGGAAAAAAAAGGTAGTTGCTATTGGTGATACCAAAGATGTGATCTGACATAGTGCCGAGCTTCAAGATAATGAGGGTGCACTAAGACTCAAAATATTACTTTCAAGAAAAATCTTTGTAAACTTTGACAATGATTATGTAAGAGTAGCTGGTTGATTTATTTCTGAACTTTGGGATTAAGGTTGAAAATAGAGAAGTTAAGATTACATAGAGATTTTATAAGCCATTGGGGAAAGTGAAATGCTTTTTAAAAAGGAGTTTTCTTGTTTAGTCAGTTTGAGGATTTTTTTTCCTTAGAGAAATTCAGGTAAAACAAAAACACAGTTCTCATGGATATAGAGAGAATGTGTGTGTGTGTGTGTGTGTGTGTGTGTGTGTGTGTGTGTGTGTGTGTGTG
>NC_041229.1:42196167-42207552 GCF_002837175.3 Physeter macrocephalus
TATTAGTCATAAAAAAGAATGAAATAATGCCATTTGCAGCAACATGGATGAACCTAGAGATTATCATACTAAGTGAAGTAAGTAAGAAAGAGAAAAACATAGGATACCCCTTATACATGGAATCTAAAATGTGATACAAATGAACTTATTTACAAAACAGAAACAGATTCACAGACATAGAAAACAAATTTATGGTTACAAAAGGGGAAAGGGGGTAGGGGAGGAATAAATTAGGAGTTTGGTATTAGCAGATACAAACTACTATGTATAAAATAGATAAACAGGGACCTCCCTGGTGGTCCAGTGCTTAAGACTCTGTGCTACCACTGCAGAGGGCATGGGTGCAATCCCTGGCCATGGAACTAAGATCCTGCATGCCAAGTGGTGGGGCCAAAAAAAAAGATAAAAAATAAATAAAATAGATAAACAACAAGGTTTTACTCTATAGCATAGGGAACTTTATTTAGTATCCTATAGTAAATCATAATGGAAAAGAATATGAAAAATAATATATGTGTATCTGAATCAATTTGCTCACCAGAAACTAACACAACACTGTAAATCAACTATACTTCAATACAAATTTTTTTTAAATAATAAAAAATAGAATTTTTTCTGTTTTGTGAGAGAGAAAAGGAAAAAAAAGGTAGTTGCTATTGGTGATACCAAAGATGTGATCTGACATAGTGCCGAGCTTCAAGATAATGAGGGTGCACTAAGACTCAAAATATTACTTTCAAGAAAAATCTTTGTAAACTTTGACAATGATTATGTAAGAGTAGCTGGTTGATTTATTTCTGAACTTTGGGATTAAGGTTGAAAATAGAGAAGTTAAGATTACATAGAGATTTTATAAGCCATTGGGGAAAGTGAAATGCTTTTTAAAAAGGAGTTTTCTTGTTTAGTCAGTTTGAGGATTTTTTTTCCTTAGAGAAATTCAGGTAAAACAAAAACACAGTTCTCATGGATTTAGAGAGAATGTGTGTGTGTGTGTGTGTGTGTGTGTGTGTGTGTGTGTGTGTGTGTGTGTGATAAACAAATTTTTAAATCCATATTGTATCTAGAAGAAAAACACTTTTGCCTTTATTCCTTATTACTCAGTAATATTTTGATTAATTCATAAATGGTAAAATATCTATTAAATTACCCTACCTCACACAAAACAGACAAAAGTGACAATAAGGTTATCAAATCACTAAAATATAAGAAAAGCCATGAAAACAGAGTGTAATTTTAGCATATTTGACTTTTCCTAACTAACAGTTTAGAAAATTAGAGTTTTGAAAATTAATAAAACTTACTTTCAATGAAAATTGTTTAATTGTGTAAATAAGAAACAATGGAAGATTTTTTTTTAACTTTCTTAAGCTCTCAGGGAGCAGGGAACATGCTGGCCCGGGGGGAAAAGAAAAAGAAAAAATGGAGGCGAACTCTATGATTAAATCCAAATGAATTATTCAAAGACACATAGATCAGTTAAGCACAAAAGTCTCTGAGGGAATTAGAGAGTCCTTGGTCTCAGATATGCTAAGTTGCCTCTCAGTGGTAAGAAATTTAATGTATTTTTAGAGTCAGTATATTTTCATACTCAACCATTAAAGCAGTGATTTTCTTATGATAAGCTATACTTATGAGAAATAAGAAAATCAGGTAATCATGTGGATATGTTTCCTAAATGAGTGCTGTCTCATTTTTGTCTTCTGGATCATTTGCTACCCTCTCCAACCTGCCTTTCACTATAGCCTTTTGAAATAGACCCTAATTATCATGTCCCACGGTGACGGGCTCCCAGCATGTAGCATGGTGTTTGTCAAATAGACAATTATAGATGTTTGGCCATTCCAGTCACCTTTTTAGTTCCTAAAATCAAAACCTGGACTTCAATGATGGCACTTTATCTTGGTTCTTCTTCCACCTTCTCTTCTTTTCAAGAGTGTCTCCTTTGATTGTTCCCAAAAGTAATATTCAATTCTAATGCACTCCTTTGGAGATTTCAGCCATTCTGTGGTATCACCAGAGATGGATTCACAGTGATGTTTAAGTTTCTGTGCCTCTCACTTTCATGGGTCATTTCCAAAATCCCAAACAGAATTCTATATTTGCAATATTCCTTTATTTTTCTTACAGGTGCCCTCCTCCCAAATTGATAAATTTCAGGTCCACAACACCTGTATCTGTCCATAATTTTATGTGTATATGTAGCTTTTTGTTCCAACCTCTTTTCTAAGTTCTATGCCCTGTTAGAGTTCACTAACTTCTCCTATTTAGTATGATTAAAACCAGCTGTTCTTTCTTCAAGCTAGCCCCCTCTTCTGACTTACATGTTTCTATTAAGGTCAATGCAGTGCTCTCAGTCATCCTAAGTAAAAAACTGAGAGTATTGATTAAATATTCCCTCATCTGCATCCCATATTTACAGTTAATAAGCTGTATCCATCTTTATTTATTTCAAACCCTTTCCTTTCTATTAAAGCCATCCCAGTTCAGGTCCTTGTTACCACTTCTCATCTCATCCACTGTTAAAACTCTGGTTCAAGTCACCGCTGTATTTTAACCTTCTATTATTTCAGTGAGTCTCCTGGCTTCTATTTATGCCCTGCTCCTGTTGTCTGACAGTCTATTTTCAACATATCAGTTATAGTTATTTCTTTAAAACATAATTATTTATTTAAAATATTTATTTATTTATTTACTTAAACCATAAGATCATGTCATTCTTTCAAACCTTCTAGTAGCTTCCCACTTCCCTCAGAGCAAAGGCAATCTTTAGAGCATCCTATGAAACCCTACTCAGTGTTCTTAGTTCTCCTCCCGTGTCTCCCTTTCTACTCTTCTCACCTTACTCGAACTACACTGGCTTCCTGATTCTCCCTTGAATATTCTGGTACACTTCTGCATTAATGCCTTTCCCCTGGCACTTGCTTCTGCCTGAAACATGTTTCTCCCAGCTACCAAATACCTACTCAATCAAGTTTTCCCCAAATGTCCCTTCTCAGTGAAGCCTATTGTAACTTATTTAAAATTATAACTCCCCCCTCATTTCCCATCTCATGCTCCTGAGTTCCTTTCCCACTTTATTTGCTCCCAAATCACTTGGCGTTTTCTCACACAATTATTTACTTACTTATTACTGTTTTGTTTATTGTCTACCTCTTGCTGCTGGAATGTAAGCTCCATGAGGTCAGGGATTTTGTTATGGTTTGTTTACATCTCTATTCTGATCACCTTGAAGAATGCCTGACAGATAGTAGAAGTTCAGTGACTATTTGTTGAGTATATTAATTCCTCTGGACTGACCTTTTGCAGTATTTATAAAACTAGTTCCCTGCGTTATATTCCTTCCTTTTCTCAACCAGCCTCCATTCTGTGGCAGATTAATTGTTCTGTAGCTCAAGTTTATTTGTATAATTTTGGTTAAGTCCTTTAACAGCTTCAAATTTCCTATCACAAGAAGTTCAATTTCTTGGCATGCTACTCAACACTCTTCACACTTGGTTTCCAAGCTTTCCTTCCAGTCTCAGTTACTGTGATTCGCCTACAATAACCTCTGCCTGACCCTTCATCTCTAAATATTCCTATTTCCTGGCAATTTGCTTTGTTTTTTTCATTACTCATTGCAGGTCTTGAAGCTATACCTGATCATGGAAATGTTATATGTACTTTGATGAGATCTAAGCAAGACCCCATTGTCTAAAAAAATAAAAGAATAGAAACTTTCATACCAACTCAACCATCAGTGTTCTTTCAAGTATGAAAGTATATTTATTGCAAGCTAATTTTATAAATAATCAATTATTTAGTAAATTTTTTCATGTCATGGTGGTTTTTGTTTCCCCTTGTAATTTTTTAACTCTTGGGAAATGAATGATGAAAATCAGATAAATACCGTTATTTCCATCATTATGCTAGCAGTTCAGTCTATGATAAAATTGAAATGGAAATATTAAAACACATATATAAAAATTTATGATACATAATGAATATTTCAATTACTAGTCTGTTAACTATAATGACACTTCTTCAAAAAGTCTCAAGGACTTAGAACAACCAGTTACATCAGAAAAACTGTGGATGTTCAGTATATATACATTAATAGCGTAATAAGATGTTCTCTAGTGCTGCTGGTGAATATAAAGTATTCAGTCTGACATTCTTTAATTTATTTAAAAGTTCAGAGTTGGTTTTCAGAGATGATGCAATGTTCAATTTCTTTCAGTCTTTATCAAGATTGTTAAATATATGCTAACAATAAGAGTTTGTAAAAGCTATTTACCAATTACTATGTTTTCCTTTAAGCAGATATTTTAGAGAGTTTTATAAAATAATTCTGAAGGAATTATTATTTTTAAAAATAAAAAAATAGGAATTGAAGGAATTCGTTTGTTTTCGTGTTTACATAAAATTATTAAGGTTTTGAAACATTTTTTAAGACCAGTTTGGGTCTCAGACAGACTTTTTTTGAATATATGTAATAGTGAAATTTTACTCTTATGTTGAAATAAGCAAAAAAAGAAAGAAAAAACGAGGCAAAACATAAAAATCCCAGCTATTGAAGTTAAAGTGTTTTTTATGGTGAACTGATTTTTGAATCAGGTTTGAAGTGTAATAGCTCAAATTCACTTTTGACTTGTGTAAAAAGAATACAGACTATGCTATTTAATTTAAAAAAATAACAAACTTGAAAAGTAAAGATTAATCTAGTATTCTAAGCCTTAATGACCAAATCAGACTAGTTTCAAAAGTGATTCTATTAATTATGCAAGAATTCCTCAACAAAAGATATTAACTGAGGGTAGGGGGAGAGAAAACAACCAAAAACCAATTGATTCCATGGCTATATTAAACTTGAACTCAGAGAATATTAATATCAGAATTGTCTAACTCACAATCACTTAGGGGTAGGAAAAGTGGGCCGACATTTGTTAAACTACTTAGAAGAATATTTGAAACATCATTAAGAACTGGAATAAATGCCAAGCAATTGAGGAGAAACAGACGGTACAAAACTTCAGACAGAAGACAGTAATCAATGTGATATGATATGTGTAATGTCTTTTTTTAAAATTTAAGTCCCAGATATTTAAAAGGAAACTATAAACACCCAGAGAACAAATAGACTGAGTAATATGGTTATATGGACTCGTAAAAAATTAATGATGCCAAAAATTGTGTGTGTTTGTGGAAGGACAAAGATAGTAGCATTGTGAAATACGCTCTGTGTTTTATTGGGGCAATAGTGGAAGCCTTTAATGGAGTGTCCCAGAAAAGTTAGTATTCCAACCTGTTTCATGTTGGCTTGGATGTGAGCACTGTCACATCATTTGGCATGTTGGCTGAGCCCGTGCAAAGGGAGGTGATGATAAATGGGAGTGTGTGCAGTTGTGAGGAAGTGGCTAGTAGGGGGGCTGCAGGAGCTTTGGCACGAGGTCAGGTTTTATTTTCCATCTTTATTAATCATCTCCAGGGGGGAATAAATTGCCTGCTAATGAAATTTGCAGATAGCACTAAATTTTGAGGTATTGCCAACACGGTTAACAAAGGACAAATAAATATAAATGGACTTAAGCATGCTATTTATCATTTATTTGGATTTAATCAAAATTGTTCCCAGGATACATTTATAAGCAATTCCCACAAATTAAATTTTAGAGAGGGAACTCTCCATCACAGAGCAAGACAAATGGGCTGAGGTAGGGTCACCCTCTGCATTCTGCCTGGTTAGAAGAAAAAGGATATTCCATAACAAAAATGCACTGGTTAGAACGTCCTCTTTCTACATCCATTGATTTCCAATTTGGAAAATAGGCAGATTTCCAAAACTTGAAAAATCTCAATTTTAGGAATTCAGCTAAAGCACAGAGATTAAGGATAGTCTTCTTATTCTAACTTGGCCATCCCCAGAAAACATTGTTTTCCCTGGAGTTCTCTTAAGGGAGAGGTGTTTTTTTCTTTTTTTCTCCTTAGGTCCCATGTCAGCACAGGGCCTGGAGGTAAGGTGGGTATTCACATTGCTTTTCCTTGTTGTTTCAATTGACCTTCTCTATAAAAACAAACAAATAAAAAGAGATATATACATACATATATACACACATACATACATAAAATACTAGCTCCTTTGAAGTTCATGCTATCAAATATTTTAGTTACCTATGATTCTCATAATTGCTTCCTTATTCATGAAAATTTCAATACTTTACTCGATGTTTTCTCTTTATCACTATATCCATTGTGATATCAACATCCATTAATCCAACACTCTAGATTCTCAGCTCCTAGACATCCAATTTCTAATCTCTTTGCTCATTCTACATAGCCTCCACTCTCTGGTTGGTCCCTGCTTCTTATCATTAAAAATATCTGTACCATTACCCCCAAATCTTGATATTCTATTCTCCCATTCTCTGATCTTTAACTCTTATCTTTACAGTTCTCCAATTCTAATAATTATTTGACTCACAACTTGACTTCCAATCAATTAGTCCCTTTTAGGTTTTTACTCTCTACTTCCTCATGTTCTTCTCATTTTATGTAGCTCAAACCCCATTTGTCTATTACTATATTTACTCCCTGGTATAATCCTCAACTCACTTCTCTCCTTCTTTGGTTCTTTATAAAATGCCAACTTGGTTCAATCCGATTATATTACACATCAGCAAAAAGAAGCTGAATATGGATACCTACGGACTTTACCACTTTACATTTATGACCATAAAAGTGAAGGACGGCCTTGGCACTATTTAATACTATTGCATTTTACTAACCACTTTATTATGTTCTTTCTGAGAAAGCTGTTTTATACTTTCTTCCATCTTCTCCAACTTCATTCTTTTTTTTTTTTTTTTTTTTGATTTCTTAATTCTCAGCTAGGGATCTAATTTTCTATTTCAGGAAGAAAAATAAAAGCAGTGAGAAGATAATCTCCTCATCTTCTCACCATCAAATATTACAACTGTTTCCAAAAACTCGGCTTTCCTTCCTATTAGAAGAGATGAACTCTTCTCTGACAGTTCAAACCTTCCCCTTCTGCACTGAATTTAGTCCTTCTTGGCTTGAGAAGGACTTTATTTCAGTTATCGTCTTCTGTCCGGCATGATTAATGTTATGCTTCCCTCAGTCATTGCCATCACCATAAAAATTAGTTTAAATAACACCCACAGTAAAAACAAAGCAAGAAAAAAATGTTTCCTTAACACCTCATCCCCTGTAACTATGCTTCATTTTTAGTTCTCTTTCAGTGAAATATCCTCCAAAAATTCTCTCTTTTTCCTGTTTCTACTTCTTCAGTTTCCATGCCTTTTCACTTGGACACACACCAGTTAGTCTTTCAACCCCACTACTTCCCTGAAACCTCCTTTGTCAAGGTCTTCAAGGAATGCAATATTGCTACATACAGTGGTTACTCTCAGTCCTCATTTTACTCAACTTCTCAGTAATGCGTAACATTTTGTATCAGTCCCTTGTCTGGGGGAAAATTTTTTTCTTGGCTTATAGGATATTATCCTCTCCTGAATTTTCTCCTCTTAACCATCCAATCTCTCTCAGTAGGAGCCATTGTTTTTCCTCCTTTTTCTAACCTTTATAATGCCATTATTCCCTAAGACTTAGTTCTTAACCACTTTTCATCAGTCTCTATAAACTCTCCTTAAATGGTCTCACTTAGTCCGGTCGTTTTAAGTATCACCTTCTTGCTGAAGATTCCAGTATTTGTTTTTTCCTCCAAAAATTCCTCACCTCCAGTATTTCCAGTCTCAGTAAACGTACTATTATTTACACAAATTTTAGGTCGCTGGTTTTGTTATTTCTTTAATCACACATCTACAGAGAAGAATATGGACTTTACTGTTTGGGGAGAGTGTTCTGCAGATGTCTGTTAGATCTGCCTGGTTTATACTGTTATCATGTCCTCTAGAGTATTGCTGATGTTCTGCTTAGTTGTTTTATCTGTTATTGAAAGTGTGATATTAAAATCTTTATTTTTGTGAATTTTCTGTTTCTTTTCTCCTTTTGGTTTTTACTTCATGCATTCTGGTGCTCTGTTATTAGGTACATATATGTTTATAATTATTATAACATTTATGGGTTCATCTTTTTATCATTATAAATTGCCCATCTTTATTTCTAGTAACATCTTTATTTTGTTGTAAAGTCTATTTTTTTTCTGATATGAGTACTGCCAATCTTATTTCTATGGTTGCTGTTTGCTTAGAGTACATTTATCCCATTTTTTACTTTCAATCTTTTGTATTTTTGAATATACAACTTGTCTCCTATAGAGAGCACAGAATTGGATATTGTTGTTTACTTATTTGTTTGTTTGTATCTAGTCTGACAGTCTCCTTTGATTGGATTGTTTAATCCATTCACATTGATAAGGTTGGATTTACTTATGCCATTTTATCCTTTTTGCATTAATAAGCAGATACATGTGTATTTTCTTATTTAACCTTCTTCTTCATATTAAAGTTAGCATGTTACAGATATGATATTCCTGTTACATTTTTCCACTTAACAATATATATATTGTATATATTTCAAATTTGACTGTTTCTTATGACTTTCACGGCTACATCTCTGATCCAGAGACTATCAGGTCTTAATGATTATTGCTGCTTATTTTTTATTTTTTAATAAACACTTTTTTATTGAAGTATAGTTGATTTACAATGTTGTGTTAGTTTCAGGTACACTGCTGTTTATTGCTCTTAATATAGCAATAGCCTCTTAACTGGCCCACCAAGCAGTCAAAGTGACATATTTGAAATGTTAATGTCTTCTGACCATGTGCAGAAGAAAATCAAAACACCTTTTCATAATCTTCCTAGCCCCACATAACTGTGTAGGTCTGCCTTGCATAACTCTAACCTACAGCATGTCACTAACCCTAGCCTTCATTTTTCTTCCTTGAATAGGACAAACACAGTATCTTTGTAATTGCTGTACCATTGCCTGGAATAGTCTTATTTTGGATCTTCTCATGGATTGCCTCTTAGCTCATTCAGCTCTAATCTCCTTAAAGAGCTCTTCCCTGATCACACTGTGCCCCCTAAAATCAGATCAATATTATCAGTTTTAAAAATGCTTTTCTTAATAGCACTCATCACAATTTTACATAATCTTATTGCTATTATCTCTCACTTGAAAGCATGCTCCTGCAGAATAAGGCTTTCTTATATTCAGTGCCATATTTCCTGAACCTAGAAGATAGCTGTCATAAGAGTAGGAAATCAATAATTTTTATTTAATGAATGTGCAAATTAATTACATATATATTTTAGGCAATCAAAACTGGCTTCACCCGGGTGGTCCATACAGAAGATCAGGAGGATGCTATATTAATAAATAAACACATATAACAAGGAGCTGAAAAGAATCACAGCAAGTTGAATAAGCAGTAAATATTTTATCCAGAAGAAATTATATACTCCTAATTTTTATATTTATATTGATTTGAAATTAATTATGGGCAAATAAAATAATTTAATTTGATGCTGGACATAGTTCTTCATCTCTTACTATCATTACTTGTATTGTCATCTTTCTTAATATTTCTATTTTTAAGCAGGAAGGGCTGGAGAAGAATGTCTTGATGGGATACTTTGGCTTGGCTTTGGCTGAAAAGGTATATACAAAATACATATTGCCAAGATAATTCAGGACTTCTTGTGACTTATGTGAATTTTTAGCAGAGTGCTCAAAAGAGGATTTTAGAAAGACGTATATGACCTAATTTTTTCATTGCACTTATTTGCTACAGCTATTTTTTTGGAAAATATAAAGAACATGTCTGTCATAAGAACAGTATTTTAATATAATTCCTATATAGGTGTATAATTGTTGTTCTGTATTAATTTTTTACCCCACCTCTGTAGCAGACAAGGATGCACCAGATTATAAGATGATTAACTGTTGACTTGAAAAGTTGATTGGGAGTAATCATTTTACCTTTACAAAATTAATTACAAAAATTGCTCTGATTAACTCATCAGATATTTCCTTTTGTAACTTTTATGACTCTCTTAACAAGGAATTGTGTTTGAAAGATGAAAGCAACATGACTGGTATTATAAAAGTCAGAATTATTGGCAAAGAAAAGAAATGTAGCACTACAATAAAATAACTATATTCAGTCATGTGTCCTGGTCCATTTTACTTTATCCTTATATCTGAAGTCTAAAGCTTGCTAATTCCTGGTTTTATGCTTTGGAAACCAGGTTGGCTGGAGGAATTTCTTCTGATCAGGAGCAAGCTTTCTTCAGAAGGTTCATCAGAAATTGAAAGAGAGGAGGGAGGCATAAATTAGGATGGGAGAGATGGGGAATGGGGAGGAAACATGATGTGGCAAAGTTGGTCATATGCCTTCCCTTATACTTGGAAATATAAATATAAATATAACTTCTTTCACTGTTTTTCCTTCTAAATAATTTTTAACCTTTTCTGAATTCTGAAATGAAAACGAGTATTTTGTCTAAGGAATTATGAAACAAAGTTGTTCTTCACTTATACACTTTAAGTTTTTCTACTGTGTTTTCCCCTATTAGGCCTCTCTTGTCCCGAGTGGCCTCTTACTCTCTTTCCCACTTCATTAATCAAAACTTGCTCTCAGGAAAGAAGTTGACAAATACATTCACACTAAGGTAAGAATAATAAATAGTATCCTAAACATTGTTACCCATTTCCAGACATTATCATCAATCTTGTTAATCTTTATCACTCATATTGGCTGTGTCCTCAAAAGCCCTTTCAACTCACTACATTGGGCAAAATATATCAGTTGCTCATAGTTGGTGCTGAGGAGAAAACCTAATTTCTAATCATGCACTAAAATACAATTACATTTTTAATTAATTTTTTAAACATCTTTATTGGAGTATAATTGCTTTAAAATGTTGTGTTAGTTTCTGCTGTATAGCAATGTGAATCAGTTATACGTATACATATATACCCATATCCCCTCTCTCTTGTGTCTCCCTCTCACCCTCCCTATCCCACCCCTCTAGGTGGTCACAAAGGACCGAGCTGATCTCCCTGTGCTATGCAGATGCTTCCCACTAGCTATTTATTTTACATTTCGTAGTGTATATATGTCCATGCCACTCTCTCAATTCGTTCCAGCTTACCCTTCCCCCTCCCATGTCCTCAAATCCATTCTCTAAGTCTGCTTCTTTATTCTTGTCCTGTCCCTAGGTTCTTCAGAACCATTTTTTTTTTTTTTTAGATTCCATATATATGTTAGCATACAGTATTTGTTTTTCTCTTTCTGACTTACTTCACTCTGTATGACACTCAATTTCATTTCTTTTTATGACTGAGCAATATACCATTGTATATAGGTACTACATCTTCTTTATCCATTCATCTGTCAATGGACACTTAGGTTGCTTCCAT
>NC_041229.1:42207879-42225671 GCF_002837175.3 Physeter macrocephalus
CAGTTATACATATACATATGTTCCCATATCTCTTCCCTCTTGCATCTCCCTCCCTCCCACCCTCCCTATCCCGCCCCTCTAGGTGGTCACAAACCACCTAGTTGATCTCCCTGTGCCATGCGGCTGCTTCCCACTAGCTATCCACCCTACATTTGGTAGTGTATATATGTCCATGCCACTCTCTCACTTCATCACAGCTTACCCTTCCTCCTCCCCGTATCCTCAAGTCCATGCTCTAGTAGATCTGTGTTTTATTCCAATCCTACCCCTAGGCTCTTCATGACATTTTTTTTTTTTAAGATTCCATATATATGTGTTAGCATACGGTGTTTGTTTTTCTCTTTCTGACTTACTTCACTCTGTTTGACAGACTCCAGGTCCATCCACCGCACTCCAAATAACTCAGTTTCATTTCTTTTTATGGCTGAGTAATATTCCATTGTATATATGTGCCACATCTTCTTTATCCATTCATCTGTTGATGGACACTTAGGTTGCTTCCATGTCCTGCCTATTGTAAATAGAGCTGCAATGAACATTTTGGTACATGACTCTTTTTGAATTATGGTTTTCTCAGGGTATATGCCCAGTAGTGGGATTGCTGGGTCGTATGGTAGTTCTGTTCGTAGTTTTTTAAGGAACTTCCAAACTGTTCTCCATAGTGGCTGTATCAATTTACATTCCCACCAGCAGTGCAGGAGGCTTCTCTTTTCTCCACACCCTCTCCAGCATTTATTGTTTGTAGATTTTTTGATGATGGCCATTCTGACTGGTGTGAGGTGATACCTCATTGTAGTTTTGATTTACATTTCTCTAATGATTAGTGTTCTTGAGCATTCCTTCATGTGTTTGTTGCCAATCTGTATATCTTCTTTGGAGAAATGTCTGTTTAGGTCTTCTGCCCATTTTTGGATTAGGTTGTTTGTTTTTTTGATATTGAGCTGCATGATCTGCTTGTAAATCTTGGAGATTAATCCTTTGTCAGTTGCTTCATTTGCAAATGTTTTCTCCCATTCTGAGGGTTGTCTTTTCATCTTGTTTATGGTTTCCTTTGCTGCAAAAAAGCTTTTAAGTTTCATTAGGTCCCATATGTTTATTTTTGTTTTTATTTCCATTTGTCTAGGAGGTGGGTCATAAAGGATCTTGCTGTGATTTATGTCATAGAGTGTACTGTCTATGCTTTCCTCTAAGAGTTTTATAGTGTCTGGCCTTACATTTAGGTCTTTAATCCATGTTGAGTTTATTTTTTGTATGGTGTTAGGGAGTATTTATTGGAGTTTAGTTGCTTTGCAACATTGTGTTAGTATCTACTGCACAGCAAATTGAATCAGCCATACGTATACATATATCCCCTCCCTTTTGGACTTCCCTCTCATTCAGGTCACCACAGGGCACTAAGCAGAGTTCCCTGTGCTATACAATAGTTGTCCCCAACCTTGCTGGCACCAGGGACCAGTTCTGTGCAAGAAAATTTTTCCATGGGATGTAGTTCAGGTGTAATGCGAGTGATGGGGAGTGGCAGCTGAAGCTTCGTTCAGTCGCCACCACTCACCTCCTGCTGTGCAGCCTGTTTCCTAACAGGCCAGGCACTGGTACCAGTCTGCGACCCAGGGGTCTGGGACCCCTGCTATACAGTATGCCCTCATTAGCTCTCCATTTTATACATAGTATCAATAGTGTATATGTTTCAATCCCAATCTCCCAACTCCTCCCACCCACCCCTTCCCCCTTCGTATCCATACATTTGTTCTCTACGTCAGTGTCTCTATTTCTGCTTTGCAAATAGGATCATCTATATCATTTTTCTAGATTCTACATATATGCGTTGATATACAATATTTGTTTTTCTCTTTCTTACTAGATGACATCTTTTTCCAGAGGTCTTTTAAATATTTATTTGGAAAAAACGCTGCATCAGTTATAGATGATTATCATGTGATAAGGAAGTGGTAGTGACATATTTACAAGATATGAATCTCACCATTCTTCCTGAACGTTGAGTGATGGACACTCTTCCTGTTAATAGATTCAGTAGAATCTATAGTTTATTCCCATAAACTTCTCATGTGTTTCTCTGGTTAGTTTACATCTGTAAGAATGGTTTTCTTCTCCATTTTGAAGCTCTTTGAGGCTAGGGGTTATTGTTGCTGAACTCTTTACCCTCCTTGGCCCCACGTCCTGGGATGAGTTTAATAAATGCATTTTATCTTTGACAGAATCCTGTATTTACCTAAATTCATGGAAGACATTTACAAGATGAATAGTTAATCAATATTTTAATGTAGGTATGGTCAGAAGAAAAGAGGCAGGAGGTTTATACTTTTTGATGGAAATCCAATTAAACTAATTTAAGCAGAAAAAAATGTGTTTTTTAGCTAGTTCAAAAAGCTGTTCATGTTGCTGTCTGGATTCAGACACAGCTATTCTATAGGTTCAAGAAAGTTATTAGTTTTCTCTCCCTTTCTCTCCATATCTTGACTCTACTGTTTCCTCTCTTTTAAAGACTGTCCCTGATGCAGCATGGCAGCAAAAAAGAATCCTTGGCTGTAGTACTAGTAGAAAATCTGAAGGGATATGGAGTTTTCTTAGTGTAAAATTCAAACATCCTAGATTACAACTGGCTGGACTTCTCTGAAGTCTAATGCATTAGGATGATTAAAATTTCACCCAGCAGATGTAAAGGGTAGAACAGATAGAAGAGTCACAAAATACATGTGGCTATTGAGATATAGAATGCTCTCCTTGATATCACCCTAGCTGTAACCATAATTCATCAGATGGAAAGAGTTCAGCATGTGAGATACACAAACACTAGTGACCTGGATTTAGTAGGTTTGAATCAGGAAACACTCTATGCCAACACCATTTGGGGGTTTTAGAGATTGGTGGGATTATTATTATTTATTTCAAAATCAGAAAAGAGAAAACATCAGTTCCTAGGAATATAATATAAATAAAACAGATATGGACATTGTTTTTGCAGAGCTTAAATTATGGAGGTTCATTCAGACAAATAGGGAGGCAGTTCCAATAAATAGTGTGATAAGCTCTACAATGAGAGAAGTATAAGTTATTATGAGTGTACTTAGGAGGGAGTGCTAATCTAATTATCCAATGGGCCATCCAGGATATAAGAATAGACAGCACTGGAAAGTTATGGGAATAATGTATGAGTCAGTCAGTTATTTTTCAAAAGAAATACTTTGAAAAACGTTCTTAATTACTTGTCTATTTGCTTTAACTATTTAACTATTAAATAGCTGTGTCAGAATCGTTGAAGAGTTACCCTGCTTTCTCAAGATATTTCCCTCCACCAACTGCTACCACTTTACATGTAGCCCACTGATATAACAAGAGGGAAATATTTCCTGCTCTAATTTTTGGATCTCATTCAGTTCTTCATTGAGAACTCAATAATCTCAATTGTAAGGCTGGAAAGCTTCTCTTAAAACAGTGAGAAGCAAGCTGTACCAAGCCTAACCTGGCATAGTACAAAGAATCCTTGAATAGACTTGCCAGGTTAGATCCTGGTTGTAAAAGCAAGGAAGTCAAACAGATATGGTGAGACAGCAAATAAAATAAAAAAGAGTTCAACTTTGCAGCTAGAAAAAAACCCAGTGACAAACCCAAGTTATGCTATGTAAGGAACAGCTTTTTCTCCCAAGACTCAGTTTCTTCATCTGAACAGAGGTAATAACATTCATCTTGCAGGGTTTAGACAACACGGTCCAAGTGCTTGGCACATAGTAGATGCTCAATAAATAGTAGTTTAGTTCTTGATTATTAATAGGTAATGATGGTTTTGAGAAATGGGATTAATTATCAGTATCTTCTATTTATAGAGATGACAGTTTGCAAAAAATAAGAACGAAATCTTTTATTGACTTTCCAGTATGGGTCAGGTGTGGATGTTACTTTGTTCACATTTATTTTCTTACATAGTTTTCAAATACCCACTGGGATATTTGATTTTATCTCTTGATTTTAAAATCAGGAATAAGTGAAATTCCACTTGAGGAAGAATGGAGAGTCAGTGTGGTCTAGTGAGGTTGAACAGATGTGTGTTTGAACTACAGCTGTAAAGATCAATAATCTCATAACCTCATGAAGCACATAGCACAGAATGAGCCACAAATGAAGTCACCATCATTATTAATCTTACTCTGAAGTCACCATCACTTTTATTATTCTTACTACAAATATTATAAGTTGATTAATCACATTGGGCTTTTCTGGAATATTTGAGTATTAAATGAGGAACATGAAGATGTTTAAGCAAAATGCATGGGATATAATTGAGACTTAATAATTATTAATTATCCTTCCCTTATTATATATTGCAGGGAGAACCTAGCCCAAGATTATCCAGCAAAACTAAAGTGGAATTTGGATAATGAGTATAATCTAGAGAGTTTAGTCCCTAAAGTTGATTGGTAAAGAAAGTTTTCACAAATATTTAGCCTGAGCTTACTATGTAATTGATTAACCTTCTGCTTGTCTTCTTCTGTCTTAAAATGTCTTAGCATGAAATATGGGCCTTATAATCAGGGCTATGAAGAAAATCCAAACAGTGAATTCTATTTCACTAGCTATCCCCATGGTTATCAAGAAGGTTTAGGGAAGCAATATACAGAGAATGTTCTACTGGGATTGTTTCACGGTTGAAAAGGAGACTCTCAAGTTTTTGTTGGTCTCTTTCAATTCAAACATCATTGAAGAGCATCAAAAAGCCAAACTGTACCACAGTGAACTGATAGCTGGCACTCCAACTCATGTTCACACACACACACACACACACACACACACACTCAGTGTTAGGTCTCAATTATTGGCAGCATCTAATTGTTCTCTGAGATGGCATCACAGACTTCATATGCAGAACCTCATGTGTACCACAGACCTAAAAGCATTAATGAATTCTGCCATCTAAGACAGCTTGCTCTCCAGGAAACAAATAACCTAACAATAATATTTATAGCAATTGTTGTAGTTTACTGGGTGATATCTATGCTGCAACAGTATACAAAATTCTTATGAATTCCACTTTACAGGTAAAGAAATCAATATTGAGAAAAAAATAAAATAAAAAATAAAATAAATTGCTTAGAATTACGCAACTGAGTAAACATGATTTCAAATATCCACTCCCTGAATCTAAAGCCTGATATCTTATCCACCTCATTTATAGCAGTAAGAAAGCTGGCCTGTGCTTAGGGGACTAAAAGTGATTGGTTGTCAAGAGTTAACTAATTCTTTTCTCTTCTGACTCTCCTCTTCCATTCAGTTAGCCTATTGATTCTCAAAAACATTCAAAGGTTCCCTATTGCCTAGTGAATCAAGTACAAATTCCTTAAAGTTTTCCATAATATGGCACTAACCTGTGTTTCCAAAAAGCTTCCAGTGCTCCCCTGCATTCAATAGTCAAACTGGATTGTTTATTGTTCTCAGAACCTGCTATGGGCTTTCCTGCATTTCTTGTTTGCTAATGATAGTCCCTCTGCTTAAAGGATACCATTCTATAAGCTAAAGTGTTAGCTATTTTTCAAGTATCAGGTTAAATTCTCTCTTGTCTAAGAAGCCTTGCTTGAACCCTAGAATCAGATGTTATCTCACTCATTGTAACACCCAAGGCACTTACCACTACTTTGTTCTATGTTGTGGGCAGAGGTAGTCTAATGTTGGGTGTACTTTGGAGTTCTGCAAATCCTCATTTGATATTTCACTCACCATTTACTTATTAGGCAAACTGTTTTCTTTTTCTGAGCTTCCATATCTTCTTACATGTATAATATTATCAACCATGATAGGGTGCTTGTAGAGATAAAACTCATTTTTTTTCAACAGAATCTATTAGCTGTTTTTTGTTTGTTTGCTTTTCTGGGTTCTCAACCAGGTGCAGTACCACCTCTCTAGGGGATAGTTGAAAATGTGTATGGGTCTTTTTGGTTTATCACAATGATGCTCCTAGTGTGTGTGTGTGTGTGTCTTGTGGTGGAGGTGACATAAGACAAGTCATCTTTGGGTAGCTATTTTCCATTTAAGGAAGGACCAGAAGAATGGACTTTCTTAATTATGCAAGTCTAAGGTGAGAAATCTCTTTAAAAAAATGCAGCTATATATTTTATGACCTGATAAAATTTTGATCCTCGCCAAATCCATTATTATGCAGAACTGATCTCTCAGGAGTGGGGGTGGGGGGCAGTGGGTAACCTTCTTTAGAAGCCAAGTAGTTAGTAGAGCTGTACTTTAGATAGAAACATATAGGTTACAGTTGAACTAAAACCTAAATCATGAGAAAAAACCAACCACTTATGGAAACAGAGAAGAACACGTCAGAAAGATGGAATATCAACTGTGAAAACTAGAAAGCAGAAAGAAGCTAGGTATATTCCTGTAACATTAGACCAGTGTAGCTGGAGCATCATAAATGAAGAGGGAGGAGGTATAGCATGACATGGAATCAGAGGATAGAGTGGGCCATGGATTTTCTCCTGAATTCAGTAAATGATGATTGAAGGGCATAACAACACTGGAACAGTAAAATCTTATTTTCTGATTTAAATATTCATTCTTGCTCATTTGTGTACTTGATTGGAGGAAAGATAAACAGCAATAAAGCAGTTAGGAATCCTTTATAGTAATTCAGATAAAAGGTGTTGATACTTAGACCCATATAGTGTCTGTGAATATGAGAAGTGTGAGATTATGGATATACAATATTTTGTAGGTAAGCAAAAAAAGGGGTGGCAATGGATGGATAGAACGTGTAAAGTATAAGAAAACCAAGAATTAAGGGGGACTTTTAAAGGGTTGTGATGTACCGAGAACACACGGCACCAAAAGTTTTAGTGAGAATGTAAAACGATAGGCTTTGGGTATCTTAAGGTTGAAGTCATAATCATAGTAAATTTGAATGTAAATTATATGACTGCATATCATTTGGGTCTAAGAGGAGTGATCAAGGCTATATATAAAATGTGCAAGCTAACATATGTAAAACCTAATGAGAGTATAGACAAAAATAAAATATCCCAGATTGAGTCATAAACCATTCAGCATTCAGAGGTGGAGCAGAGAAAAAGAGTCAGCAAAGGTTATTTAGAAAGAACAGTCAGAGTGAAGTGAAAGAAAAACAAAGAGAAAGCCTATCACAAAGGCCTGGAAATGAAAGTGTTTCAAGAAAGATGGTGTGGTCATCTCCGTTGAAAGCTACTCAGCGGGTCAGGTAAGAAGTGTGCAGAAAATGGCCATTACATCCATCAATATGGTACCCTTTCACTCCCCAGAAAATAAAAAGCATTTTCTGGGGAGTGATTGGGATAATGGCCACATTGGAACTGGTTAAAGGGTGACTGGGAATTGCAGCTCTGAAAAATTGACAGATTAAGGTAATGTGAAAAGCATTTAGAGATGCTTAACTTCCTAAAAGCTATGTTTTAAACTTTAAATGTAAAAGACAGAAGCCATATAAATGCCCGTGATGCACTGAGAACTGAATCACAGAATGGTCAGCACAAGAACTGATACTGTGGTTGCCCTTTGGAAGGTAATAATTGCCAGTAACATAAGAGTGTGAATTGAAAAGACAGGGACAAGGATTGGGTCTCCAAGTTGGTGAGATAATATTGAAACACTTGCAGAAATCTAGTACCCATGAAGGGCTGCATCTCAGAAAGTGTTGTTTTTGTGTGACAAAAAATAATCCCCCCAGAGAAATCAAAATTAATAGCAGGTATTTCACATGGGTTTTACACTATCCAAATGACCCAGATTAACATAAATATTAACATAAACACCAGAGATATCCTTATGATGTCTCAAAGAAGCAAACATTAAAAAAAAAAAACCAACACTGAAAATTCAGCCTGCTAAAGAATTTGTCCATTGAAGGGAAAGGAGGGAGGGCTGCAAAGATGAGTCCATAATTTTAAAAAGGGTGAGAATGGATGTATTAACTTTCAAGAATACAGTATCATATGATCAATTTAGCAAATGGAGATTGCAAAAAAAAATATTTTAAAGACTGTCCCTTTTATAGAAATATGAAAGATTATATACTCTGAAAATTTCTCAAACTATAGATATTTTTTCATGTTTGAGAAGCTCAAAATAACTTTTTAAATATATAGCTGTTCTTGGAATAAGAAAAGGGAATTTTAGGGACCAACACAGAAAAAGATAGCTGAAACCAGAGTGGTAAACTACCACTGAAGCTCTATTTAGTGTCAAATTTTTTAATATTCAGTTTTTTTCCCTAATATTTTTATTATGAAAACTTTTGAACATATAGAAAAAAATGAACAGGAAATATTCATATTTTCACCACCTGAATTCTGACATTAACATGTACAATATTTGTTCTTCTACATATCCATCCATTCTTCCAACTGTCCATCATTCCATCTTATTTTTGATGCATGCCAAAATAAATTGCAGACATCAGTACACTTCACCCTAAATATTTCAGGATACACATCATTAATTAGAATTCATTTTTTCCAGCATTTTTTTATGTAAAATTTACATACAATGGAATGCATAAAATTTAAACTGAGCTTTGGCAATTGTGTAGAACTGTGAAATCTAGCACTTATTAGGTTACAGAGTACTAGCACATTACCACTATTTCAGAAAGTTCTTTCATGATCATTCCCAGTAAATCCCCTCGCCACTTCCCCAGGGGAAACAACTTTCTTGATTTTTTCTCACCATAGAATATTTTATATAAATGGAATCTCATTGTATGTATTCTGTTGTGTAAGAATTATTTCACTTATTATAAATATATTTGAGATTCATCCATGTTATTGCTTGTATCCATTATACATTTCTTTTTATTCTGAGTAGTATTGTATTGTATGAGTATACTATAATTTTTTAATTCATTTTCTTTTTAACTAGAGTTTCATAGGCCAGGGCTATCAAAAATTCAAAGAACAAGTAATATTCATTTTACATAAACAATTTCAAATATGTTACCACAGCTGCAAAAGAGCAATTTGATAAAGAAAAATCAGTCTGGCTTATTAATATTGGTATAAATTGGTATAATTAATTAATATTGGTATAAAAATATCTATTAATATATTAGCAAATATAAGCCAATAGACTCTAATAGAAGAAACAAGCTAATAGTTCAATCACTCAAACACACATACAAATAAACATCAGTACCAAGTGGAGTTTAACATAAGAATGTGAGGGACATTTAATCTTCAGATGATTAAGCACAGTTTTAGATGGAGAGGAAAAAATACTGTATCATCTTCATGATTATTGCCAAAAAAGCATTTGATATAATGTAATATCCATCCATGATAAAGCAAACAAAACCAAAAAATCTCTCAGCAAGCCAGGAATAATTAAGCATAGCTATCTACAGAAGTATCTACAATCATAAAGTTGATGTGTATCATTCTTAGGTCTGTTTTTATACCTCTACTTTTAATGTGTGTCTATACAGAGGATAGAATATCGTTTTTATGTTGTTTTTACATAGAAGGCACTATTTTACTTATTTGTTTGCAATTTGCTATTTTTCCCCTTTAATATTATGGATTTATCCATGTTGGTATCTGTAGTATAGTTAATTTGTTTTAATTAATATATTATTCCATTATATGAACGAGACATAGAATATTTATGAATTCTATTGAGGGGCAGGTAGGCTTTTTGTTTGTTTGTTTGCTTCTTATAGAGGCATGTAGTGAGTGTCCTTGGATGTATGCCCTTAATACACAGTTTTTATCAAAGTAGAATAGCTAGGTGGAAGGTTTATGGGGATTTTCAACTCTTCATATGCTGCTAATTTGCTCTACAAGTTATAGCAATTGATACTCCTACAACAGTAAATAGTATCCCTTTTCCCCTTATCCTCACTAAAATCTAGTGTTATCAGATTTCTTTCATTTTAAAAAATTCACTGGAAATGAGACTGTTTTCTATTAATGTTTAAATTTCCATTATTCTTATGATTGCTAATAATATTTGCATTTTATTAACTAGTTGGGTTCCTATCAGAATGCTTATTTGAAATTTTTGTCTATTTTTAAAAACTGAGCTATTTATCTATTTATTATTTATTTAAAGGAAATCTTCATGTAGGTTGTATTTAAATATTTGTTGGCTATGTTATTTCTCATACATGCAGCTTAATATTTTATTTCACTTCTAATGTCTTTTGTCAGATAGAATATTTCATTTTCACATGGCCAGATATACCAATCTTTTTTCTATTATGGTTTGTGACTTTTGTCTTTTTCAGAGAAGTATTTTCCTATCCTGAAATCATTAAGATATTTTTATCATAGTTTCTAAAATTTCCATGGTTTCTCTTATAAAAACTTACATAGTGATATTAAAATAAGCCTACGACTTAGGAATTATTTTCCTGAGTGATAAAAATACTGAAGCATCATGAGATAAAGTGACTTGTTTTCCATTTCATAACTAAACAGAGACAGACACGGGACTGAAGTCTATAGCTTCTATTTATAAGCCCAGGTATATTTTAACTGTATAAAACAATTGGAAATTTGAAATATTTTCTTCTTAGAAATACTTACATTTGAGCCTCTTCAAGATTTAGCACCTAATACCAATATAATGCAGCAATAATGGACATCTCAGATATTTTGACAATCTTTCATGGATGCTACTTTGAAGTAGATGGGAAAGAAGTAAGAAGTAGGAATTCAATTTATAGTGTTATTTACACCACAGTCACTATTTTTATCTTATAATGGTAGTTGATTTTATAATACAATTGTGAGGTATTACATACTATGCACCCTTAATTAACTCATTTAAAGTTCATTTAATCCTATAGTAGGTAGTTTCTTTAACCCCAGTGAAGACACAACAGAGAAACAGAAAGGTAAAACAATTAGCCCAAGTCACAAAGCAAAGCTGGAATTCAAATTCAGACAGTCTGGCTTCAGAACTTATAACTACTGCATCATACTAACTCTTTGTATCTTAGATTCTACTTACTTACAAGACTTTTCTTTAAAATAAATCAATATTTTAAACTACCCTAAATTTACACCAGTAATATATGTTTATTATATAAAAATTAGAAAATGCAGATACCAATAAATAAACTCCCTACTATTCCAGTTCCTCAGGGATATTTATGTTAATATGCTTCATACATTCAGTGTGAATTTCCTCTAACAATATATCACAAAAATAATCTGTACCAACAAAAATTATTTTTCTGATCTTTAAACAAAGAATGAAAGATAGTTGGAAGTTTAAAAGGGTGGATATCAGACATTTCATGGTGATGGAAACAAACTGATGGGGAATATTTAGCATGTATATTACAATGTCCAATGACTGGAACTTGTGTATAGGTATTTTCAGCTCTACCTGGATTAATGCAAAATGTATCAGTTGTGATCAGATTTGGTTATGTATATGAGAAAACCTGAAATTTCAGAGGTTTAAGTGTTACAGCATTTATTTATATTCTCTGTCTCATATTATTGTTGCAAAGATTAAATAGATAGTTTTCATACCAGACAGCACAGTGGTTGGCATATAGCATGCTATGACTATTATTGTCAATATAATTATCATTACTCTAAAATTATCTAATATTATTACTAGATTAGATGGATTATTTTTTGAGTTATCAATCTTTGTTTCTAAGTGTCTTTCTGAACAACACAGTCCAATATTAAATTCAAAGGGAACCAGGATCTTCTCTTAAAAAAAACCTAATGATGCTCTTGAAATTACAGAGAAATGGAAAGAGAAAAAATATTAACCTGGTAAAGGCATGTAAGAGAATCTTCACTCTTCTTTTCACTTTGGCTTTTCTGAGGTTTGCTTGAGGTTCACATATACACTCCTAATGTAACCTGCTGTTCCTGTAAAATTCAGCAGGATTCAAAATGAGCAATAAATAATATTGGGTAGATTCTCTTAGAAGAAGGTACAGGTATCTTACCCCTGGCCTTTCCTCCACCACTCCCCCTTCCCCCAAAAAACTAAAGAAAGACTGGGATGAATAAAGCTGTGAATTTTATTAAAATATTAAGCTTGAAAGACTGTCAGATTTTCTTAAGTGCAATTAAGTAGGATGAGATACTAGAATGGATGATGGCATAGACTATTCAAAGAAAAATTATTATATGTTTAAAGACTCTCTTCATAGTGACTGCATCAGGAATAAAAACAGACCAAGCTGGATGAAAGAAAATATTCAGAAAATTATCAAAGAAAAGAAATCCGTGCCTTGGATGTCTGAGATTTCAGAATAAGAATACCCTGGAGATGTATAACAGTCATTTGAGAACAAGACTTTATGAAAAGAGGAACTGCCCTGAATAATAATAATATAGTACTTTTCACTTCAGAGCATTTGGTAAATAGATATGAAAACTGTTTTGATCACATCATTCTAGCAGCAGAATTCATTAGGTGTTTAACCATTTAAAGTTACTATGCATAGGAGGAAATGTTGAAACAATAAAGTGCAATTAAATAGCCTTTTTTATTAATAAACAGAATTAACTACATAATCTCAGAGGCGTTTTCTATTTCTCAAATTCTTGATTTGAACAGTGCATTTTGTGGAAACTTCACTGGTTACAACATTTTCTTGATTATATGACTTCCGGCAAGCTTTTCTGCATCTTGGTTTCCTCATCCCGAATAAAGCAATATATCTAAAGAAACTTTTTTAACAGTAAATGTAAGTTTTGATTGTGTCCAAGACTGATCTGGGCTCCTTGATTTTATAGAGAGGCTAAATAATACTTATACATATTGTACACCTAAGAACTTGTGAAAAAATTTGTTAACATATCTGAATGGAAAAAAGAAACAACCTATAACTTGTTTGTTGTATTACTCTAGCACCGAATGCATTGTATTTAATTATTATTGAGTGTCACTGTCCCTTCTAGGACAAAACTAAAGTCTCTTGTGTCCCAAGAACTCTGCATTTAGTAAGACCTTCTTACAGGTAAGTTGATGCCTGGTTGGTGTAAACCCTTCTGGAGGAAGGCAAAGATTAGGGTCCAGGGAACGATGTCTATTATATGATCAGATACAGGCCACTAAATGAAGAATTAACCACATAACTCACACTCTGAGAGAGACCTGCATCTATAACTTGACTAAATGAATACTTCTTAATGAGTCTTTTTCTTTTTAAAAAGAGATATAATTGACATATAAAATCATGTAAGTTTAAAGTATACAGTGTATTGATTTGATACATGTATATATTATGAAACAATCATCACAGAAGTGTGCATGATTATAGCCAACGATGCTGTATTATATACTTGAAAGCTGCTAAGAGACTAGATCTTAAATGTTCCCACCACAAGCCTTTTGAATATCTCAGGAAAACTGTGGAATCTCTTCCCAGGGCAGGGTAAGGAGTACCAGGGGAGGGACATGAGACACAAAAAACAAAATCCTGCATCTAATTTTAGAGGAGTCTCAAAACTATTGAAAATTATTGATGTACTCTCTAAAAGGTTCATGAACCTCAGATTAAAGACTCCTAACCTAAATTTCTGATAGAAGACAAGAATCAAGGGTATTTCTCTAGACAACTAATTTAATTACATTTCCACACACAACAATTTCATATATTCCTTTTCTATCCTATTTTTTCTCTTTAGCTTTTGAAGGTTTATTAAAATTAACTAAAAATTGATTTTTATTGCCATGTAAGTTATCAAAACAGTCTATTCACTAACATGTTCTAAGTTCTACTCTATCCGTTCCAGTATTTGGAAGGGCTATTTCATCAAATCATGACAGGAAGCCATGTAGATCTGACTCAAGGGAGTAGAAAATAAATAAAATAAATATTAGATATGTATATTAGATATATACAGGCCTCTATGTGAAGATATTATATGGAAAAATGTTGCTTATTACCTGTCTCCTTGCTTTGAGAGCAAGAATATTCATTTGTTTTATTCGTTGTTGTATCTCCAACATAGAACATAGTTCATAGCACATAGAGGGCACTCAAAATATATTTATAGAATAAATGATTTAAGTATTAAAAATAAAAGGAAATTTTACCACAGTTTGCTTAAGTACATGGCTTTAAAATTTGTACCTGCTACCTTAGTATCAGTATATAGCTTTCATGTTGCTCATAGTAGGTAAAATTTGCGTCAGCATAATAACATTCACCTTTATTGAATACTACTTTGTACTAAATATTATTCCAGGTGCTTTATAAAATTACCTCATTAATTCATACAGCAATCTGCAAAGTGGGTATCATAATGCCCATTTTATTAATCAAGACTGAAGGTTCTAACGATATTAAGGAAAAATAAAATCAAGTATTCAGAGGCTTTCAATTTTATCCACATCAGCCTTCACTTCAACCCTCATCTCTATCCCCATGAGAACCTAAAAAGTGGAAAAACTAATATAGTTCCAAGAAAGTAAACTATAAGAACAAATATAAATTATTATATACAAATCACTTTAACGAATGTTATATGCAAAGCCAGAGTAACCCTTGGCTATAATCATACTGGAGGTATTAAATTATCTCAAGGAAAAAGGTACATGAGAACATAGTTGGTTAGCAGTCACAAGGCTCACGCACAGGGAAGCCACAGAGTCAAATGCTGGCATGACCTTTCCAAGGAGAGGTCCTGGCCTCCAGACAGTTATCCCTCCAAAGTAGATTTGATGTGTGTTTTCTGTATAATACATTTTTTCTCATATTCATTGAATAAATTAAAATTCAGGCTTAAGATTTCATCTCTGGAGACATGGCACAGTTCAGAGGACCAGAGGAGAAAACCAAGCTAGTGACAGAGAAAGGAATGAGGTCTTTAGAGAGGAACTAAGTAATTAGCTACACTCTCTGACAAATTTCATGTGGTCAAAGGTAAGCAGTCATTATAATTGAGGACTTGCGATCTTACCTAATAGGTAAGATTTTGGACTTGAGGACAATATAAGGTTTGCATTACCTAATTTGTATGCACAGGCAAATTCCTGCTATTCCTTGTTTGTGATTGGGTTAACAAATTCAACCCACGGGAAACTATTTTAGTGATGTTAAGTAAAACAGCAAAGTGAAAAGGAAGATAGAAGTAGATTAGATGGGAAAATCAATACCAGGAACATAGCATGTTAATACAGTTCTCATTTGTTTGCCTTTTTCAGAGGAAGTTGGGAAGAAGTAGAACTGTCTGTCCTGTGCCATCTAATAAAGTCTTGCTTCATTGTTACTTTTGAATTTGTTTAGCATACAAATTTGCATAACAAATTTAGAATTTAGAGGGAAACACAGATTCCAGCTATCTGTACTCTGTTTTGGGAGTTGCAATATAACCAGAACATTTTCTAGAGAAGAAAATCAGGAAGCCAAGCAACCCATACCAAGCTGGATTTTGTGAGATCAGCAGAATGAAAGGTGTATGAAGAGGTCAGGGACAGTATAAATCCTGAGATTAGATGTTAAAGTGAACCCAACAATTCAGCACCCAGTCGAGAAAGAGACAGGGGAATTGGTAGTTGCTGTGATATGCTGAATCTTTTTCCAAATGTTTGGAGAATGAAAAAAGAACAGGGGAATGCAATCCTGTTATGTCTATCCTGAGAGCTTAAGAATATAAATAATTTGAAAGTTATTCTGGTGAAATAAAATATAAAGCTCTAATCACCTGAAATCCCTGTCACTAGGTTCAAGGGGAAGCTTAGCCATCAGTATCTCCAAAGACCTGGTTCTAATTGTTTAGATGATTTCTTTACAAAGACCAGAAACTAAGGTAAGGGATAGAGATGGACAGAGATTTGTATTAGATTTTACTCTCTGAGAAATAGTATTCATATGGCCAAGAAATCTTGGTTAGTTCAGCAAAATATTTAACACATAATTTTCTACCTGATATTGTACTAGACACTAGACATACTGTGGTAAATTTTTTTAACATGCAGAAGGAGATTGAAGGTTAGGTACTCACATAATTATGGCTATGATAAGCAACATAAAAATGTTTCCATTGCTTCCCTGGTGGCGCAGTGGTTGAGAGTCCGCCTGCCGATACGGGGGACGCGGGTTCGTGCCCCGGTCTGGGAGGGTCCCACGTGCCGCGGAGCGGCTGGGCCTGCGCGTCCGGAGCCTGTGCTCCGCAACGGGAGAGGCCACAAAAGTGAGAGGTCCGCGTAACGCAAAAAAAAAAAAAAAAAAAAAAGTTTCCATAAAAAAATTAATCCAATCAACATAATCTAGTTTTGGAAGCTAAAGGTATCAACTTAAAGTTTTTCTTGAAGGATGGACAGGGATCAGGTAAATGTATGTGCAGAGAGCATTATAGGTGAGGCAACATCATACATACAAGCTTTAAAATAGAAAGTAGTTGGATATACAGAAGGGACTAAAAGAAAGTTGCTGTAGTTACCAATATTGAGTGAAGTAGAAGTGATGTAAAATGAGTGAGGCAGAGAAGGGTACCATTTATAAAAAGCTAAAGAGCAGATAAATACTGTTTGTGCGTGTGTGTGTGTGTGTGTGTGTGTGTGTGTGTTTGCGTGCACCTGCCTGTGTGTGTTTGAGTATCTAGAGGATACTATATATCTATAACATAAGTATAATATATGTTGTATTTATGTATATATAAGTGTGTGTGTGTGTGTGTGAGCAATCAAATATTTATTATTATAAACAGGGTTATCATTGTAACCTTGGATGCTGGCCTTCTTGACTTCTGCACAGCTTAGAATAGTGTTGAAACTGGGCATGTCTTTGTGATGTTCATTAGGGCTATTCACAAACACTAGTTTCCTTCCAGTCCTATGTAAGACTGTGCTTCCCTGAACCTTAGGCGAGGCCTTTGGCCTATGCAATGTGGCCAGGACTGTGGGCATCACTTATGCAGATGCATGAAGAGCCAGAGTACAATCTTCCATGTCCTCTTCCCCTGCTGCAGCAATTATGAAAGCCTGTGTAGTAATGGGTCTTCTATCAGCTTGTGCCCATGAATAATAAGGTGAGAAGAATCCTCTGTTTGAGCTGCAGCAAAGGTTTACACTTATTATATCAAAAAGGGTTTTGATCATCAAATGCTGCTTAAAATTGATTATCACTTCATCCCCTATAATATAACATCCACAGCATTCTTAACACTGGAAAATTGACTTTCAAAAAATCACTTAAATGGAAGGAATGCTAAGAGTGGAAAAGTATGGCCTTCTAGATGCCAAGAATTAATTCCTCCTCCTCATTCAGCAGACAGAAACACTTGTGTCCTGCCTGTACTTATACTCTAAAGCCAAGGTTTTCAAACCAGGAGTGGTGTGGCATTGGTACATTTCAATGATTTGCAAGGTTAATCATAAATAATGTAATGTGAAGAGTACAGTACTGAAGTTTGTAATTTATTGACTTAATTAAAATAGATTCAACACCATTCTCTTCAACTTGCATTCTTTTTATTACTATTTTATACAGCAGGTTCTTATTAGTTATCCATTTTACACATATTACTGTACATATGTCAATCCCAATCTCCCAATTCATCACACCACCACCACCACCACCTCCCGCCGCTTTCCCCCCTTGGTGTCCATATGTTTGATCTCTACATCTGTGTCTCAATTTCTGCCCTGCAAACCAGTTCATCTGTACTATTTTTCTAGGTTCCACATATACACATTAAAATATGACAATTGTTTTTCTCTTTCTAACTTACTTCACTCTGTATGACAGTCTCTAGATCCACCCACATCTCTACAAATGACCCAATTTCGTTCCTTTTTATGGCTGAGTAATATTCCATTGTAAATAT
>NC_041229.1:42225889-42231912 GCF_002837175.3 Physeter macrocephalus
TTAGTTTTTTAAGGAACCTCCATACTGTTCTCCATAGTGGCTGTATCAATTTACATTCCCACCACCAACAGTGCAAGAGGGTTCCCTTTTCTCCACACCCTCTCCAGAATTTGTTGTTTGTAGATTTTCTGATGATGTCTATTCGAACTGGTGTGAGGTGATACCTCATTGTAGTTTAGATTTACATTTATCTCATGATTAGTGATGTTGAGCAGCTTTTCATATGCTTCTTGGCCATCTGTATGTCTTCTTTGGAGAAATGTCTATTTAGGTCTTCTGCCCATTTTTGGATTGGGTTGTTTGTTTTTTTTAATATTGAGCTGCATGAACTGTTTATATATTTTGGAGATTAATCCTTTGTCCCTTGATTCATTTGCAAATATTTTCTCCCATGCTGAGGGTTGTCTTTTTGTCTGGTTTGTAGTGTCCTTTGTTTTGCAAAAACTTTTAAGTTTCATTAGGTCCCATTTATTTATTTTTGTTTTTATTTCCATTACTCTAGGAGATGGACCAAAAAAGATATTGCTGTGATTTATGTCAAAGAGTGTTTGTCCTATGTTTTCCTCTAGGAGTTTTACAGTGTCCGGTCTTACATTTAGGTTTTAATCCGTTTTGAGTTTATATTTGTGTATGGTGTTAGGGAGTATTCTAATTTCACTTTTACATGTAGTTGTCCAGTTTTCCCAGCACCACTTATTGAAGAGACTGGCTTTTCTCCATTGAATATCCTTGCCTCCGTTGTCATAGATTAGTTGACCATAGGTGCCTGGGTTTATCTCTGGGCTTTCTATCCTTTTCCATTGATTTATATTTCTGTTTTTGTGACAGTACCATACTGTCTTGATTACTGTAGCTTTGTAGTATAGTCTGAAGTCAGGGATTCTTATCCCTCCAGCTCCACTTTTTTTCCCTCAAGACTGCTTTGGCTATTCGGGTTTTTTGTGTCTCTATAAAAACTTTAAAATTTTTGTTCTAGTTCTGTAAAAAATGCCATTGGTAATTTGATAGGGATTGCATTGAACTTGTAGATTGCTTTGGGTAGTGTAGTTATTTTCACAATATTGATTCTTCCAATCCAAGAACATGGTATATTTCTCCAACTGTTTGTATCATATTTAATTTCTTTCATCAGGGTCTTATAGCTTTCTGTATACAAGTCTTTTGTCTCCCTAGGTAGGTTTATTCCTAGGTATTATATTCTTTTGGTTGCAGTGGTAAATGGGAGTGTTTCCTTAATTTCTCTTTCAGATTTTTCATCATCAGTGTATAGGAATGCAAGAGATTTCTGTGCATGAGTTTTGCATCCTGAAACTTTTCCAAATTCATTGATTGGCTCCAGTAGTTTTCTGGTGGCATCTTTAGGATTCTCTACGTATAGTGTCATGTCATCTGCACACAGTGACAATTTACTTCTTCTTTTCCAGTTTGGATTGCTTTTATTTCTTTTTCTTCTCTGATTGCTGTGGCTAAAACTTCCAAAACTATGTTGAATAATAGTGGTGAGAGTAGACATCCTTGTCTTCTTCCTGATCTTAGAGGAAATGATTTCAGTTTTTCACCATTGAGAATGATGTTTGCTGTGGGTTTGCTGTATATGGCCTTTATTATTTTGAGGTAGGTTCCCTCAGTGCCCACTTCCTAGAGAGTTTTTATCATAAATGGGTATTAAATTTTGTCAAAAGCTTTTTCTGCATCTACTGAGATGATCTTACCGTTTTTATTCTTCAATTTGTTAATATGGCGTATCCCATTGATTGGTTTGTGTATATTGAAGAATCTTTGCATCTCTGGGATAAATCCCACTTGATCATGGTGTATAATCCTTTTAATGTGTTGTTGGATTCTGTTTGCTAGTATTTTTTGAGGATTTTTGCATCTATTTTCATCAGTGATATTGGTCTGTAATTTTCTTTTTTGTAGTATCTTTGTGTGGTTTTGGTATCAGGTTTATGGTGGCCTCATAGAATGATCTTGGGAGTGTTCATTCTTCTGCAGCTTTTTGGAACAGATTGAGAAGGATGGGTGTTAGCTCTTCTCTAAATGTTTGATAGAATTCACCTGTGAAGCCATCTGGTCCTGTACTTTTGTTTGTTGGAACATTTTATTTTATTTTTTAACATCTTTATTGGAGTATAACTGTTTTACAATAGTGTGTTAGTTTCTCCTTTACAACAAAGTGAATCAGTTATACATATACATATGTTCCCATATCTCTTCCCTCTTGCGTCTCCCTCCCTCCCACCCTCCCTATCCCACCCCTCTCATGGTCACAAAGCACAGAGGTGATCTCCCTGTGCTATGCGGCAGCTTCCCACTAGCTATCTAATTTACATTTGGTAGTGCATATATGGGGTCAGGTTTTTAAATTTAGATATAAGAAAGTTCAATATTCTATAAATAAGAATATCTTAAGTACTCATGAACATAACAAGAAGTATAATGTAGTGTCCAATTAATTGATTAGTAGTAAGGTCCTCTGTTCCCTTAAGAAACTATAATATAGTTAATTAAAGGAGATAACCAGAAAATACAAGTTAATGGTTCCTGAAATACATTGTCAATGGTTTCTGCCTACTGGCTTTAAGAACAACTGTTTATATCTAATATTCAACAAAATATTTTGCATCAAAATAATTATCTTACTTGTAACAAAAGCAGCTGGAGAAGATGATCATAGCAATTATGCAGACAGCCATAGAAATGAGCAAAGCCAGCCATCGAATGCTGCCATCGAAAAATGGACCTGATAATGGAAGTAAACAATGAAAAAGACATATTACCTTTCGATCACATCTTAAAAGGAAAAAATAACTTGTAGTGTTGAACTCTAGAAAGCTTGCTTATTGTTAAAACCAGAGAAAATATTTCACTGAGAATCATGATTGCACTTTTCTCTGCTAACCTACCTATAACAACAGGGGGCAGTGTAGGTTGTAAATACTGGTTACATAAGTTGGTCCGACAACATTCTATTGTCCGGCGTAGCTGGGCTTTTGGTGAATCCTAAAGGAAGAAAATTAGAAATAATCTGATACACGAAACTGATAATTAATTTTTAAAATATTCATAAAATACAGTTTCTAATTCAGTGAGTGAAAAGGACCTGCTAAGTTTGTGTGAAAGTGATTATTGAAAAATTTAAATCTATCGTGAAATAGTGTTGTAAAGACTCTAAAATGTTTTTTCTTAAGAAGAATGTATGTATGTGCATGGTGTGTTAGAACACTAGACTATAACTTAATTACAGATAAACAAAAGTTTATATATATTTTTCACCCAAAATTTGGCATATCTTAAGATATGACTATTCATTTGTTTTTAGTAAAAAAGTATTTAAAATCATGAGATCTTTTCCTAAAAAACATGGGTAATACATTTTATTACAGTGATAGACTAGCAGGGTAAATATGATCTCATAGTAGTATTGAGACTTAGTTGGATGAGACTTAAGATCTGACTAAAAAGTGGAGCGTGTCCTAGGCCAAAGAAATGACAGGTTAGAAAAGGTAGTCAAGTAGGCAGAAGATACAGTTGATTCTGCCTATAACAACTATGTTGAAACTAATGAACCTGGTATGGAAGCAAGTTGAAGTGTATGTGGTGAGGATAAGGGCAAAATATAGAAACAATATTTCTGAGAGTTTTTGGGAGACCACCAACCAGATATGTGTCCCTAATAGATCAGAAAATGAGCACAGGGAAAGACTGTAGTCATGGGAACAGATACCAAAAATTATATGTGAAGTTTTATTTGATTAAAAGTACAGTATTTGAGAAGTTCTTAACTTGAATGCTGACATTTCAGCACTACCTGGAAGAAGTGCCATTCCAGACCAAAACAGTAACAGAAAGGAATTGTCTGTCGTCATAGAAGTAGCAAGAATATAAGCAGAAATCAACCTTCTTATTCTTAAATATCAGATGGGTAGAAAGGAGAAACCCCGGTATAATCAGGTATTCCTTTAAAAATGTGAAAATGAGATTCCATAGGGGAATCTATATGGGATTCTATAAGGGACTTGAGATTATATAAGAGAAGGTAAGATGGGTCAAGAGTACTTGGAAACCTCCAAAAGCACAAGTTTTACATTTTAACTGAATTTTTAACTTTCTAACAATTTTTTTTACCTTTAAATGATCATAAAAAGAAAGAGAAAAGAGAGACATGTCAGAAGTTACACAGGTGACTCTGAAAAAAATATCCCAGATCTAGAGAAAACTTACATGAAGGATGGAATGAAGAGTATACAACTAAAGATGAATAAAAGAAGCGTGAAGCATCCAAGAATAGTCCCAGTATGGCTAAAGTTCAAAATGAGCTCAGCCTTGCAGGACAGAAAATGTAAAGAAAAATCAGGAAGGGGTTTTTGGCAGTGCTAGAAGAAAGACCACCAAGCAATGGATGTAGTATTGCCGACAAAATACCAGGTAATGGAGGACAAAGAAAACGAACACTTCCTTAACTCTCGTTTTGTTTCAGTCTTCTCTATCAAGGATGATTACAGGAATGAAGAAGGCAGACCAAACGCTAGTAAGTGGGATTGGTATCCCAGAAGTATGCAGAGACCCTACAATGTTTCTGTGTTCTGTCTGAATTCCCATCTTCTCAGCTAGGTGAATTACATCACAGGAAGTTGAGAGCACTTCGGAGAAGGCTGAAAGCGGTATGATTTAAAGATTTTAGAAACGAGGAGTGCTGTAAACCAGATAGCTAAATGTTACATTACTTTTAAAAGGGAAAGAAAGACTTTGCCAACAACAGATTGGGGGCAGCACAGTATTATGGAAACAAGGATTTGGGAATCAAATAGCTTAAATCACAGCTTTGCCATTTATTAACTTTGTGACCCTAAGCAATGAACTTACTTCTCTCTGGGCTTTAGTTTCCTCTGCTATAAGACGGAGGATAAAAAATATCTGCCTCATAGGGTAACTGGGAGAAAATGAGGTAAAATATACCAAGCACTTAGCATATTAAATGCAAATAGTAAATGTTAAATAAATTAATTCTTCTTCCTCTAGTGAATGTGACACAGATCCCAGTTGACATTCTAGAATAAGTCACAAATGCTTGTAATCTCCTGGAAGACTGACTCAATGTGGCTTCACTGAGAACAAGCAACATGAAACTCACATCTTTCTTATGTAGGTTAACTACTGCACACAGCCATGTGCAGACCAGGCACACTTCTCCTTGGGGAATCAACGCTTTTCCTGTGGCCCCTCCCTTTATTTCATAGGCCTCAAATTAGGTCTTACCTTGCACTGAAAATCAGATCCTTCATATTTCATACACCCTGAAGCCAATGTGGTTTCTCCTTGGTCATCTTCTTCTATGATGGCAAAGCAATGCCCATTAGTTCTAAAAGAAAAAAAGCCAAAAAACCAAAACCAACTTCACATTGGAAAGTACTAATTAAATCTTGGTATGAATGTGACCAGTTACTGATGGCTTTTAGTTCTGAATTAGAATTACATTCACATTTGACTTACTGGCAAAACCGTATGCGTTTTAAGGCAAGTGAAAATTGTCACATCTGAACTAAAACCTAAAGGTCTAATAAAAATCCTGTGTCAGGTAGAAAAGGATTTTCTATTAAACAAGTCCCACCAAATATGAAATACTATGTAACTTCTCTTTGCTAATCATAGTCATGTGATCACAGAAAGATGATTTATACAACTTTATAAAGTAAATAATCTTAACGTTTAAAAATATACTTAAAAATAACTTTGTCTCTTTTCATCCATAAGATTTTCAGTATTCCCATACTGTACACAATAATAAATAAAAACAAACTTTCCTGTGAAACATAAAAATAGATTCAATGACAAAGAAAAGTATATTTGGGAAGACCAGACTAAGATCCTGAGAGGCACTTTTTATTTAACATGATAGGAAAAGAGGGAGAACTTCTGAATAGCTGAATTTTCAAGAAATTTATATAAATGTATTTGTATTTAATAAAATGTTATCGGGGCTTCCCTGGTGGCGCAGTGGTTAAGAATCCGCCTGCCAATGC
>NC_041229.1:42232456-42233046 GCF_002837175.3 Physeter macrocephalus
AAAGGAAGGAAGAAAGGAAGAAAGAAAGGGAGAAGAAAAAATAAAGTAGAATAAAATATAGTTATTAAAATAAAAAATTATTATTAAGAAGAAAAATTTCTATTAGAAAAACAAAAAACGGGTCGGTCTAACCCTAGGACAAATGGTGAAAGCAAAGCTATACAGACAAAATCTCACACCGCAGCACACACATACACACTCAGAAAAAGAAAAAAGGGGAAAATAATAGTATATCTTGCTCCCAAAGTCCACCTCCTCAACTTGGGATATTTCGCTGTCTATTCAGGTTTTCCGCAGATGCAGGGCACTTCAAGTTGATTGTGGAGCTTTAATCCGCTGCTTCTGAGGCTGCTGGGAAAAACCTCCCCCTCTCCTCTTTGTTCGCAGAGCTCCTGGGGTTCAGCTTTGGACCCCCTCTCCCCTTTGTTCGCAGAGCTCCTGGGGTTCAGCTTTGGACTTGGCCCCGCTTCTGCGTGTAGGTCGTCCAAGGGCGTCTGCCCTTCCCTCAGACAGGATGGGGTTAAAGGAGCAGCTGATTCAGGGGCTCTGGCACAGGCCGGGGGGAGGGAGGGGCACGGATGCGGGGCGAG
>NC_041229.1:42233617-42234393 GCF_002837175.3 Physeter macrocephalus
TCCTCTGTGCGGGGATCTCTCCGCTGTGCCCTCCGCACCCCGCTGCTGTGCTCTCCTCCGAGGCTCCGGAGCTTCCCCCTCCGCCACCCGCAGTCTCCACCCGCGAAGGGGCTTCTAGTGTGTGGGAACCTTTCCTCCTTCACGGCTCCCTCCCACTGGTGCAGGTCCCGTCCCTATTCTTTGTCTCTGTTTATTCTTTTTTCTTTTGCCTACCCAGGTACGTGGGGGGTTTCTTGCCTTTTGTGAGGTCTGAGGTCTTCTGCCAGCGTTCGGTGGGTGTTCTATAGGAGAAGTTCCACGTGTAGCTGTATTTCTGATGTATCTGTGAGGAGGAAGGTGATCTCCGCGTCTTACTCTTCCGCCATCTTGCCTGCTGATCAGGTATAGGTTCTTGAGTCAGCCACAAGTGAATCTGAATTCTGGCTCTACAATGTCCCAACTGTGTGCCCTTGAGAAGGTTACTTCACCTCTCTGGGTCTTGTTTCTTCATGTATGACAATGAAGTCTACTGCTCATAGGTTCACTCAGACTTGGGCCTGGCTTGAAGGCAGGCAGGCTGGAGATGCCGGGCCTTAGCGCGTCTCCTCTGGGTAGTGGTTCTCCAAGTGCGATTCCCAGACGAGCAGCCTCAGTCTCCCCTGCGCGTTTGTTCCAGGTGTCTGTTGGAACATTTTAAATCACAGATTCAATTTCATTACTTCTGATTGGTCTGTTCATATTTTCTATTTCTGCCTGGTTCAGTCATGGAAGGTTATACCTTTCTAAGAATTTGTCCA
>NC_041229.1:42234576-42261113 GCF_002837175.3 Physeter macrocephalus
TCTTTGCTATTTTTTTTTGTTTGTTTGGTTGGTTCTTTTTCATTTATTTCTGCTCTGATATTTATGATATCTTTCCTTCTGATAACTTTGGGTTTTGTTTGTTCTTCTTTCTCTAGTTCCTTTAGGTGTATGGTTAGATTGTTTATTTGAGATTTTTTCTTGTTTCTGGAGGTAGGCTTGTATTGCTCTAGACTTCCCTCTTAGAACTGCTTTTGCTACATCCCATAGGTTTTGGATCATTGTGTTTTCATTGTCATTTGTCTCTAGGTATATTTTGCTTTCCTCTTTGATTTCTTAGTGATCTCTTGGGTATTTAGTAATGTATTGTTTTGCCTCCACGTGTTTGTATTTTTTACATTTTTTTCCCTTTAATTGATTTCTAATCTCATAGTGTTGTGGTCAGAAAAGATGCTTGCTATGATTTCAATTTTCTTAAATTTACTGAGGCTTGATTTGTCAACCAAGATGTGATCTATCCTGGTTTTAACTTGCATTCTGTCATTCTTCATAGAGTGTGAATGAAGAGTACATGGGAACGTAGTATATCTGAAGCCAAGTCTATGCCCAAGTTCCCAGGAGAACAACTGGGATTCTAGTTAGATATATAACCATGGACAGATTGCTTATTCCCTCTGAGTCTGTGTCCTCATTTACTAAATAGTGATAACCCTACCAGCCTACTTTCCAACATGGGGAGTTCAGTGTACAATACAGATTAATAGACACAGTCATTCCTTATGAATAGTAAAGTTCTATACCTATGGCAGTTATTATTTCTGAATAAGTAAATAACTATCACTTGGTTTAAGTACAATCAGGAGATTAAAATCAAAGTGAAAATGTGCTTTCAAATTTTTATTGTTATGAATATGTTACTCATGTTAAGAGATGGCTAATAAACATGCTGCTAGATTGTAAATGAGAATGTACTTACTGCAGAATTCCAAGACAGGGGTGATGATTGTGGATTTAGGAGCCAGGAAAAGTTTCACCAAGGAGTAAAGATTGGAACAGGGCCTTGATTGCAAGGGAGGATTAAGAAACTTGGACAGGAGAAAGCTTGACATTATGAAAGTTCTGTAATTGCATCGTCACTCTGGTCTGTACTGACCCAGGTGATATCCAGCTTCACACATCTTGCAAAAATGTGCTTTTAAATTCATGGTGCAGTTATTGCAATCCTAATGCCAAAACTAAAAACATAAATTGTGCTTTCAAGGAGTATTTGTTGATCATCTACCAGAAGTAAAGCAGAAAATAATGCAAATTATAAGGGGCAAGGCAAAATAGAAGTGACATTTACTGAGTGCCAATTCAGGGTTAAACAGTGGTAGACGTTTTGCATAGATATCATCTAATTATCAGAAAACCTTGCAAAGTGGATATTATTTTCCTCAGTGTAGAAGTGAAGAAACTGGGGCTCAGAAAGTTCAAGAAAATTTTTCAAGATTTTATAGCATAGAAGTTATAGAGAGAGGATGTTTACCCAAACCTATCCAACTTTAAAGCCTATCTATATTTTATCAATCCATTCTTCCTTTTCTCAAAGATTTTACAAGCTGGTGGTGGTGGGAAGGAGGATGGAAGAAGTAGAAATTATCCACAAATAACAAAATACAAGACAGCATGTAATAAGTCCACATTGCCAATATTTAAATTAGGATAGACTCTTTTGCTGAAATGGACTTAAAGTATAAGGAGATGGCCTATCTTTGGTAGGATTAGATCCAGGACAGGTATAGCAGGCTGCTTATTTATGTGATGAAAGACACTGTCTTCATCTCTGCCCAGTCATTCTCAGTGTTGCCTTTGATCTCAGGCTAAGAGCAAGACGGCACCAAGTGTCATAGCCAGACCCAACAACATACAGTGGAAAAAAGAGATTCTTTCTTCATGTGACTCTGTCTTATTAGCAAAAAAGCTTATGCTACAGGCTTCCCAGATGTTCCTTCTTGTCTCACTGTCCATAGTGGGTCATGTGCCCACTTCTGAATCATGTATAAGTAAGAGGAAAGGGGTGTCCTTAATAAAACTAGCAACATTGATCGAGCATTTACTAGGTGCAGACTATGTTCTATGTGCTTCACCTGCATTTCATGTTCATAAAAGCTCTGTGATATGAGTATTAATACTATTATGATTTACCACTTTAAAGTTGTAGAAACTAAGGAAGAGAGAGATTAAGTACTTTTCTCAAAGTCAGGAAGAGAGCAAGTGAGTCAGCCAAGTCAAGCCATTGAATCTGCACTCAATCTACACACTGTATTGCTTCATGTCATGCTACCCTTAAACCAGACAGACCAGTTCTGGAGCTGGGAGTGAGGTATGTGTCCCTGAGGTTCATGGGAGATAAACAAAACTGAAGTATTAGCTGAAAGAAGGAAAGAGATATACACTGAGAGATACCTGCAGATAAAAGAGAGATTACTTTATTCCTGAGATAGTCAGTGAAGACATAGTGGAGGAAGAGGCATGGCACAGCTTTTTGATGGATATACAGATTTTCTTCTCTTTTATTAGATGAGTATGGGATGATTTTTTAAAAGCTAGTTTTATTGAATAATTATATACCAAACAATGTGTTTAACTATTTCATAGGCAATTTTTATTTAATTTTTACAACAACTTATAGAGTTATCTCTGCTTTTACCATGCTGATTTTGTAAATGAGGAAATGTCAGCTTGGAGAGGTTAAGGTCCAAAACCGACCACTAGAAAATGGTAGAAGTAGGATTCAAACCCAGTTCTGACTCTAAAGTCTAGCTCTTATAAGGTACATTAGATTTCAGGTAAAAAGTACATATTTGGAACCTGAGAAAGGAAATCCCCATAATTCAGTGCAAGCGGGAGCCTTGCATCAATTCATGATTATGAACTCAATTGACCATCTAGGCAGGCATCCATGTAAATCCATTTCAAACCTCCTGACCTACCAACAATCAATACAAGTAAATTTGAATATCGGTATTTCTCATCCTGCTCTGTGATCCAAATTAAATAATTTGTCTGTCTGTTTCCAGCTAAACTTGTATAGAAGAGAAGAAATCAGGACTTTGATGGGGCTCTGGGTGTCTTTCCCTTCTCCATGTCTTATGTGTTGCCAGAGGTAAGAGTTCAGTCTTGCTGGGGATGCTAACCCCTTCTGTAAATCCACTTTGGTTGTATTCACAATGAATGAGGTTGCCTTGAAAGGCTTGGAGCATGGGCCATGCTAGTTCACAGGTTGCTTGCCAACAGATTTTAGGTAATTATAGCAGGTAAACTGTTTGACTCCATTACAGACTTAATAGTGGGCAAATAAATATTTTTATAGCTTTACTACTACTTTTGATGTTGAAAAAATAATCCATAAAAATCTTTGGGTACCATATGCTAAGTGCTGTCAAAGAGAAGAAAAATTGGCAGTCTGCAGTTCCAACTGTCACTTACACAGTTGCCTGTAAAGTGGGGTCAGAATTTAACTTTAGTGGACATTCCTCTAATTTTAAATGGCAAATGAATACAAATGACAGTAACGACATGACCATTAGCACTGATCTCCAGTTTAATGAATCTGTTTCATATCTGTTAGAATTTTTTTGAATGCTCAGCTTGAACCCTTTTAATGGTTACTTAATTAAAGGGAATTAGAACTTTAGCAGTGTGACAATTTAATTTTAAAAAAATGAGAGGGAAATGTCACAGCTACATCTTACATTCATTTTAATTTGAGAAAGTGTATCATCTTCTCAGAGAATATAAAAGAAGAGCTGAAGACATTTTTTTCCCCAAAAAAATGTGGGCTATAATAACATGAATCACAAAGTTGCCTCATATTCAGTTGTCATTTAGTCAATGTTATTAACTTGGTTTTATAATAGCTTAAGGGGGTAGATTCTCTTACAGTAATTCTATCAGTAAGAGCAAGTTCCTTAACCCCTGTTATAGCAAATCTCTTCTATTGATTTATAGGACATGTGGCAAATGAGGAGAAATGCAAAGCAATCGTAATGTTATATGGAATATCAGACCTTAAAAGCAGTTAGTCTTGAGAGCTGGGAGCTCATCTTTGTGTTTCATTGCTACACAAACTTTCTAGTCTATTCATTTAAAAAGTTATTAGGGTATTTCAGATACAACTTCTAAATGCCACACACAATTTTAATTCCAATATGTTTTCATTTCTTGGAGAGTACAATATATACAGCTACGAGTCCAATTTCCCACCTGCACTGACATAGATGGCAGCAGTCCTCCGAATGGTGTACATTTGGGAAGATGCACTGAGTGAAGGGCTCAAAACGTTTGATACTGTCTTCCTTTAAAAGATGTTTTGACCTTCAAGATGGTGGAGGAGTAAGATGGGGAGATCACCTTCCTCACCACAAATACATCAGAACTACATCTACATGTGGAACAACTCCTACAGAACACCTACTGAATGCTGGCAGAAGACCTCAGACTTCCCAAAAGGCAAGAAAATGCCCACGTACCAGGGTAAGGGAAAAGAAAAAAGAAAAAAACAGAGACAAAAGAATACGGATGGGACCTGAACCTCTGGGAGGGAGCTGTGAAGGAGGAAAAGTTTCCATACACTAGAAAGCCCCTTCAGTGGCGGAGACAAGGGGTTGGGTTGGAGGGAAGCTTCAGAGCCACAAAGGAGAGTGCAACAACAGGTGTGCAGAGGGCAAAGCAGAGAGATTCCCGCACAGAGGATCAGTGCTGACCAGCACTCACCAGCCTGAGAGGCTTGTCTGCTCACCCACTGGGGTGGGTGTGGTCTGGCAGCTGAGGCTTGGGATTCAAAGGTCAGATCCCAGGGAGAGAATCGGGGTTGACTGCAGGAACACAGCCTGAAGGGGGCCAGTGTGCCACAGCTAGCCAGGAGGGAGTCTGGGAAAAAAACTCTGCACCTGCCTAAGAGGCAAGAGACCATTGTTCCAGGGTGTGAGAGGAGAGGGGATTCCTTCCCTGTCTGCCCACAGAAGACAGAGCACCTCCTAAATGAGCACCAGAGACTGGAATGAGCAGCGGCTATCAGTGTGGACCCCAGAGACAGGCATGAAATGTTAATGCTGCTACTGCAGCCACCAAGAATCCTGTGTGCGAGCACAGGTCACTATCCACACACCCCCACGAATCTGTGCAGCCTGCCACTGCCAGGGTCCCGTGATCCAGGGACAATTTCCCTGGGCGAACACACGGCATGCCTCAGGTGGTTGCAATGTCATGCCAGCATCTGCCACTGCAGGCTCGCCTTGCCTTCCAAATATAAATAACATACCCCTCCCTCGCCCTGGCATAAGTGAGCAAGAGCCCCCTAATCAGCTGCTGCTTTAACTCCATCCTGTCTGGGTGGGAACATAAGTCTGGGGAAAACCTACACAAGAGGTGGGACCTAAACCAAAGCTGAACCCCAGGAGATGTACGAACAAAGAAGACAAGGGAAATTTCTCCATGCAGCCTCAGGAGCAGCAGATTAAATCCCCACAATTAACTTGAGATATGCTGCATCTGTAGAATAACTTAACAGACAACGAATCAACCCAAAATTGAGGTGGTAGACTTTGGAAGCCACTGTAGACTTGAGGTTTGCTGTCAGCAATGGACTTGTTTCTGATTTTTATGTTTATCTTAGTAGAGTTATTAGCACTTGTTATCATTAGTGGATTTGTTTATTGGTTTGGTTACTCTCTTCTTTTTTTTTTAAATTGCTTTTTAATTTTTTTAATTTTAATAATTTTTAAATTTTAATTATTTTATTTTATTGCTTTTTAATTTTTGTTCTTTTTTTTTTTCTGCCTTTTCTTCTGATCCGTGTGTCTGACAGGGTCTTGGTGCTACAGCCTGGTGTCGGGTCTGAGTTTCTGAGGTGGGAGAGCCAAGTTCAAGACATTGGACCACCAGAGACCTCTCCATTCCCAGTAATATCAATGGTGAGAGCTCTCCCAGAGACCTCCATCTCAATGATAAGACCCAGCTCTACTCAACAACATGCAAGCTACAGTGCTGGATACTCTATGCCAAAAAACTAGCAAGACAGGAACACAGCCCCACCGATTAGCAGAAAGGGTGCCTAAAATCATACTAAGTTCATATAACACCAAAACACACCACCGGACACAGCACTGCCCACCAGAAAGACAAGATCAAGACCCATCCACCAGAACACAGTACCCTCCACGTACCCTCCACCAAGAAGCCTACACTACCCACTGAAAAAACCTCACACACTGGAGGCAGACACCAAAAACAATGGGAACAATGAACCTGCAGCCTGTGAAAAGGAGACCCCAAACACAGTAAATTAAGCAAAATGAGAAAAAAACTTTAAAAATAGGAACACATGGAGTCCAAACAGTATGCTACTAAATAACCAAGGGATCAATGAAGAATTCAAGATGAAACAAACAAAAAAAAAACCTAGAGCCAAATGACAATGAAAAAATAAATATTTTTATGCAGCAGATGAAGGAGCAAGGTAGAAAGAAGAATGGAAAAAATACAAGAAACATTTAACAAAGAGCTAGAAGAACTAAAGAGCAAGCAAACAATGAACAACACAATAAATGAAATTATAAATTCTCTAGAAGGAATCAGGGCAGAATAACTGAGTCAGAAGAACGGATAAGTGACCTGGAAGATAAAAAAGTGGAAATAACTACCACATAGCTGAATAAATTTTAAAAAAATAGAATGAAAAGAATCGAGGACAGTCTCAGAGACCTCTGGGACAACATTAAATGCACCAACAGTCGAATTATAGGGGTCCCAGAAGAAGAGAAAAAGAAAGGGTCAGAGAAAATATTTGAAGAGATTATACTGGAAAAATTCCCTAACTTGGGAAAGGAAATAGTCACTCAAGTCCAGAGAGCTCAGAGTCCCATACAGGAAAATTCCAAGGTGAAACACACAAAGACACATATTAAGAAAACTATCAAAAATTAAATACAAAGAAAAAATATTAAAAGCAGCAAGGGAAAAACAACAAGTAACACATAAGGAAATCCCCATAAGATTAACAGCTGATCTTTCAGCAGAAACTCTGCAAGGCAAAAGGCAGTGGCAGGACATATTTAAAGTGATGAAAGGTAAAAACCTACAACCAAGATTACTCTACTCAACAAGGGTCTCATTCAGATTCAATAGAGAAATTAAAACCTTTACAGACAAGCAAAAGCTAAGAGAATTCTTCACCACAAAACAAGCTTTACAACAAATCCTTAAGGAACTTCTCTAGGCAGGAAACACAAGAGAAGGAAAAGACTAACAATAACAAACCCAAAACAATTAAGAAAATGGTAATAAGTACATGCATATTGATAATTACCTTATATGTAAATGGATTAAATGCTCCAAACAAAAGACATAGACTGGCTGAATGGATACAAAAACAACACCTGTAGATATATGTTGTTTACAAGAAACCCACTTCAGACCTAGGTACACATACAGAATAACAGTGATGGGATGGAAAAAGATATTCCATGCAAATGGAAATCAAAAGAAAGCTACAGTAGCACTTCTCATATCAGACAAAAAACATCTTAAAATAAAGACTATTACAAGAGACAAAGAAGGACTCTACATAATGATCAAGGGATCAATCTAAGAAGATATAACATTTGTAAATATTTATGCACGCAAAATAGGAGTACCTCAAAACATAAGGCAAATGCTAAAAGCCATAAAAGGGGAAATCAACAGTAACACAATCATAGTAGGAGACTTTAACACCCCACTTTCACCAATGGAGAGATCACCCAAAATAAAAATAAATAAGGAAACACAAGCTTTAAATGACACATTAAACAAGATAGACTTAATTGATATTTATAGGACATTCCATCCAAAAACAACAGAATACTGTTTCTTCTCAAGTGCTCATGGAACATTCTCCAGGATAGATCATATCTTGGATTACAAATCAAGCCATGGTAAATTTAAGAAAATTGAAATCATATCAGTTATCTTATCTGACCACAATGCTAGGAGACAAGATATCAGTTACAGGAAAAAAAAAACTTTAAAAATAGAAACACATGGAGTCCAAACAGTATGCCACTAAATAACCAAGGGATCAATGAAGAATTCAAGATGAAACAAAACAAAACAAAACAAAAAAAGAGCTAAATGACAATGAAAAAACGGTGACCAACAACCAATTGGATGCAGCAAAATCAGTTCTAAGAGGGAAGTTTATAGCAGTGCAATCCTACCTCAAGAAATAAAAAAAGTCTCAAATAAACAAACTAATCTTTCACCTAAAGCAATTAGAGAAAGAAGAGCAAAAAACCCCCAAAATTATCAGAAGAAAAGAAATCATAAAGTTCAGATCAGAAATAAATGAAAAAGAAATAAAGGAAACAATAGCAAAGATCAATAAAACTAAAAGCTGGTTCTTTGAGATGATAAACAAAATTGATAAACCATTAGCCAGGCTCATCAAGAAAAAAAGGGAGAAGACTCAAAGCAATAGAATTAGAAATGAAAAACAAGTAACAACTGACACTGCAGAAATGCAAAGGATCATGTGTGATTACTACAAGCAACTATATGCCAATAAAATGGACAACCTGGAAGAAATGGACAAATTCTTAGAAAAGCACAACCTTCTGAGATTGAGCCAGGAAGAAATAGATAATATAAACAGACCAATCATAAGCACTGAAATTGAAACTGTGATTAAAAGTCTTCCATCAAACAAAAACCCAGGACCAGATGGTTTCATAGGGGAATTCTAACAAACATTTAGAGAAGAGCTAACACCTATCCTTCTCAAGCTGTTCCAAAATATAACCGAGGGAGAAACACTCTCAAACTCATTCTACTGGCATCCTGACACCAAAACCAGACAAAAATGAAACAAAAAAAGATAACCACAGAACAATATCACAGATGAACATAGATGCAACAATCTTCAACAAAATAGTAGCAAATAAAATCCAACAGCACCATAAAAAGATCATACAACATGATCAAGTGGGGTTTATCCCAGGAATGCAAGGATTCTTCAATATACACAAATCAATCAATGTGATACACCACATTAACAACCTGAAAAAAAAAAAGACCATCTCAATAGATGCAGAAAAAGCTTTTGACAAAATTCAAGACCAATTTATGATAAAAATAGTCCAGAAAGTAGGCATAGAGGGAACTTACCTCAGCATAATAAAGGACATATATGACAGGCTACAGCCAACATTATTCTCAAAGGTGAAAAACAGAAACAATTTCCTCTAAAATCAGGAAAAAGAGAAGCATGCCCACTCTCACCGCTATTATTCAACATAGTTTTGGAAGTTTTAGCCACAGCAATCAGTGAAGAAAAAGAAATAAAAGGAACCCAAATTGGAAAAGAGGAAATAAAGCTGTCACTGTTTGCAGATGACATGATACTATACATAGAAAATCCTAAAGATGCTACCAGAAAACCAGTAGAGCTAAGCAATGAATTTGGCAAAGTAGCATGATATAAAATTAATGCACAGAAATCTCTTGCATTCCTATATACTAATGGTGAAAAATCTGAAAGTGAAATTAAGGAAACACACCCATTTACCATTGCAACAAAAAGAATAAAATACCTAGGAATAAACCTACCTAGGGAGACAAAAGACCTGTATGCAGAAAACTATAAGACACTGATGAAAAAAATTAGAGATGATACAAACATGTGGAGAGATATACCATGTTCTTGGATTGGAATAATCAACATTGTGAAAATGACTCTACTACCCACAGCAATCTACAGATTCAATGTAATCCCTATCAAACTAACAATGACATTTTTCACAGAACTAGAAAAAAAATTTCACAATTTATATGGAAACACAAAAGACCCTGAATAGCCAAAGCAATCTTGAGAAAGAAAAAAGGAGCTGGAGGAATCAGGCTCGCCGACTTCAGACTATACTACAAAGCTACAGTAATGAAGATCATATGGTACTGTCACCAAAACAGAAATGTAGATCAATGGAACAGGATAGAAAGTAGAGATAAACCCATGCACATATGGTCACCTTATTTTTGATAAAGGAGGCAAGAATATACAATGGAGAAAATACAGCTTCTTCAATAAGTGGTGATAGGAAAACTGGACAGATACATATAAAAGAATGAAATCAGAACACTCCCTGACATCATACACAAAAATAAACTCAAAATGGATTAAAGATCTCAATGTAAGACCAAACATTATAAAACTCTTAGAGGAAAACATAAGCAGAGCACTCTCTGATATAATGACAGCAAGATCCTTTTTGACCCACCTCTTAGAGAAATGGAAATAAAAACAATAATAAACAAATGGGACCTAATGAAACTAAACACTTTTGCACAGCAGAGGAAACCATAAAGAGGATGAAAAGACAACCCTCAGAATGGGAGAAAATATTTGCAAATGAAGCAACTGGCAAAGGAGTAATCTCCAAAATTACAAGCAGCTCATGCAGCCCCAATATTAAAAAAAAAAACAAGCCACCTTATTTAAAAATGGGCAGGGCTTCCCTGGTGGCGCAGTGGTTGAGAGTCTGCCTGCTGATTCAGGGGGCACGGGTTCATGCCCCTGTCCAGGAAGATCCCACATGCTGCAGAGTGGCTAGGCCCATGAGCCATGGCAGCTGAGCCTGTGCGTCTGGAGCCTGTGCTCCACAACGGGAGAGGCCACACAGTGAGAGGCCTGCATACCGCAAAAATAAAAATTGGTCAGAAGACCTAAATAGACATTTCTCTACAGAAGATATACAGATTGCCAACAAACACATGAAAGGAAGCTCAACATCACTAATCATTAGAGAAATGCAAGTCAAAATTACAATGAGGTATCACACCGGTCAGAATGGCCATCACCAAAAAATCTACAACAATAAATGCTGGAGAGTTTGTGGAGAAAAGGGAACCCTCTTGCACTGTTGGTGGCAATATAAATTGATACAGCCACTATGGAGAACAGTATGGAGGTTCCTTAAAAAACTAAAAATAAAACTGCCATATGAACCAGCAATCCCACTACTGGGCATATACCCTGAGAAAACCATAATTCAAAAGTATCATGTACCGGGCTTCCATGGTGGCGCAGTGGTTGAGAGTGCGCCTGCCGATGCAGAGGACACGGTTTCATGCCCTGGTCCGGGAAGATCCCGCATGCCGCGGAGCAGCTGGGCCCGTGAGCCATGGCCGCTGAGCCTGCGCCTCCGGATCCTGTGCTCTGCACTGGGGAGAGGCCATAGCAGTGAGAGGTCCGTGAACCGAAAAAAAAAAAAAAAATCATGTACCACAATTTTCATCACAGCTCTATTTACAATAGCCAGGACATGGAAGCAACCTAAGCGTCCATTGACAGATGAATGGATAAAGAAGATGTGGCATATATATACAGGAGTATATTGCTCAGCTATAAAAAGAAATGAAATTGAATTATTTGTAATGAGGTGTATGCTCCTAGTGTCTGTCATACAGGGTGAAGTTAAGTCAGGAAGAGAAAAACAAATACCATATGCTAACACATATAGAATCAAAAAAAAAAAAAAAAAACGTTAGAACGTAGAGGCAGGACCATTATAAGGATGCAGACGTAGAGAATGGATTTGAGGACACAGGGAAGGGGAAGTGTAAGCTGGGACGAAGTGAGAGAGTAGCATTGACATATATACACTACCAAATATAAAATAGATAGCTAGTGGGAAGCAGCTGCATTACACAGGGAGATCAGCTCTGTCCTTTGTGGCCACCTAGAGGGGTGGGATAGGGAGGGGGGAGGGGGACACAAGAGGGAGGAGATATGGGGATATATGTATATGTATAGCTGATTCACTTTGTTATACAGCAGAAGCTAACACAACATTGTAAAGCAATTATACTCCAATAAAGATGTTAAAAAAATGTATAAAAGTGTATCATACTTTTTTATTAGAATGCCAAAAACCCAAGAAATGTCAATGTCCATTTTTCAAGATGTTAACCTAGTTCAATTGGATGAGTTATTTTTATGTCACTGGCAAATACACCTTTTTTCTTCCTAACTATGTTTGTGATTTTTTTTAGAAAAAATTTTGACTAGTGATTCAGTGCTTTTAAAGAGAAGAGGCATCACCTCTTGCAGCTGAGAGACAACGAAGGACAGAAAGAAATAAGGATTGCAAAAGCCTTGGGAATTAGAGACAATGAAGGATAGAAAGAAAGAAATAAGGAACAAAGTGAATCTGAGTCTTCTGGGAATCTCCTTTTTAATCTTGTGTACCTTATTAGTTAAAACAAGATCTGCTACCAATTTCACTTGTTTATTTAAATGTTTGTCATTCAACTTCTTCTCTAGTGTACTACATATACTAGGGGAAGAATATTTAAGAAAGAAAAGTGTGAAAAAGACCCTAGATCTATCCACACTAGGCTGTGTTTGATGACAAACAAGGAGACTAGAGTGCCTGGAGCAGGGGATAGAGTAAAGGCGAGCGGGAGATGTCCTTGGGAATAAAGCCAGGGTCCAGGTCATACAAGGTCAAGTAAGAACTTGAGATTCTTTTTTTATCCTAACAGGAAGTCATTGGGGGGTTTTGAGCAAGTGGAGATATGATCAAATATTTAATAATCTATAACTTTATTACATATTTTATTTTATTTTTGTTATATTTTTTATGTGAAAACATTCAAACACACACAAAAGTGGAGAGAATAGTGCACTGAATACATATGGCCATCACTTACAGTCAATAATTATTCAGAAACTGCCATGCTCACAAATTTACCTATCCAGCTCATTTTTGGTGCTATTTTATTTAAGCATTTATTTTTTTGCTGAGATAAATGCAAATCCCAGATCTCATATTATATCACTTCTACTTCCTGAATGTGTATCTCTAAAAGTTATTATTCCACTCAGCAAAATTAGTATTTCCTTGTAAATGTACTATTCAGTCCTTACTTAAATTTCTTCTTTAAACATAGCCACCTACAGCTACCATATTGGACTAAGATCTCAAACTGATTATACACATTGTATTTGATTACTATTTCTCTTAAATCTCCTTTAATTGGAAGCAGTGCTTCTCTTTCCCACCACCACCATATTTTCACCATGCCCATTGATTTTTTGGATACATGTGGTCACTTTTACTGTAGATTGTTTCATAGGAAGAATTTTTCTGTTTGCTTTGTTGTGGTGTCACATGTTTCTTTTTTTTCTCTATCTTTTGAAGTTTTTAAAAATAATTTTTAAAAAATTTATAAACTGGAGGTTAGCTGAGAATTCTTGATTGGATATTAGTTCCCAAAGAATGAGGCTGTGTACTTCAGATTGCACCACAGCACAGTGTCAGGTTGCCCCACTATTAGTTAGGCTAGGATTAATCTGTATTTTGAGTTCATGACTGCCTTATCCTTTCATTGTAAAATCTTCCATCAACATTTTATCTTATCAACCATTGATGATTTTTGCCTGAATCAATTATTTCATTAGGGTTTACTAAATGACAATTTTCTAATTCTGTCATTCTTCCCATATTTATCAGCTGGAATTATGTATAAAAGAATTTTCTCTAAATACCAAGTGCTATTGTTCCCTTTAAATACAGTTTGTACAGGAAAGGTGATATATATGTTGAAGTCTTTTATTTGAATGGCCATTTTCAGAGAAGGGACTTTGTTTCCTACTTACCAGCAATGTCTATTACCTCTCTGTCTGTATCTTTCTCTCTTTGGAATATCAATATGAATTCATTTTATATACTCAGTATGCTTCAATCTATTATAATAATGATTGTTTTTGATGCCCAAATTCTCTGTTTTGTCCAATAAGAAACCCTTTCATTAGGATCTGTACTCTTGTCCTTTTAACACAACCTCATTCTTTTTTGAAAGTTTGTTTTGTGGCACAGTAAAATGCGCTTTCTCATCTATTTTTCCTGTCTCATCCTGGAATTAGCCAATCCTACCAAAAAACTGACTTTCTTTTAGTGAGGAATGATGGAGACCACTATCAGAACAGTAGATTTATTCATTGCTCTGGTTTCATTATTGTTTCTTGGTATTTCAATGGCTAGAACAAGGAAAAAGTATTTTAGGGAAAATATCAGAATTCATAATTGTATATCTAAATGAAATGTAAAATAGTTAAAATTTATGTATTCTATACTTATAACTCTTTTCTCTTAACAGGGAAATACTGGTTCCAAATGACATTAAATAATCATCTTTTTAAAAATTCTATAATGTATGAAATTGTTTCAAAATAGAAATGCTAACATTACTACTCAAAATAAGACTACTGAAGCAAATCTTAAGATTTCTTCCCAGCTCTATTTGTCCTTTGAATATATTCAATTTTTTCTACATAGTCAAAATATTGTGTTTTGAAGTCACTAGAAAAAGTATTTTTTAGGTAGTTATGTCACCAACTTGATATATGGTTAGGTTCATTCATTTATTTGCTCTCACTTTTAGGGATTGCTTTTTTATGTCTCAGTTTAATTTTATTTTTGAAATCATGCTACCATTAGATTTTCTGAAATCAAAACTATATAACAAGGTATACTGAAAGGAATTATTTCCATTGCTGATCCCTCTTATTCCTTTGGATAACATTTTCTTTGTTGTTTATCCTCTCAGGTTTACTTTTGCCGATATAAGGAAACACATATACATATCATGGCATCTTTTTTTAATACCATATTATATTCTATAATTTGCCTGTCTCATTTAACAGTATATCTTAGAGATTACTTCCTTTCAATGTATATGAAATTATTTTTACTCGCTTTTACTGCTTCATGTTATTACATTAGTATGGATTTAGTGGTGGTGTTAGTTTCTAATTTGATAGGATCAGTTTCTAATTTGATAGGATAATATATTGTAAGGTAGGGGTCAAGGGCAGAAGGGGTAAAGGGCAGTTAGAAGACTATCGCAGTAGGTCATGAGAAAAATAGCTCGGAGTAGGGTAGCAATGGTGGAGGTGATGAGAAGTAGTCAAATTAGGAAAAATTTTGAAGATGCAGCCATTTGGGGATACTGATAACTTGGTTATGGACTGAGAGAAGAAAATTACAAATACACATTTTGTGCCTGAACATGGTAGGAGTGGAATGCCATACACTGAAGGGAGAGTTGGTATGGATGTGTGGAATAGCAAATGTTAATTTTGAGACATACTACTTTGAGGTGCTTTTTAGATATGCAAGTGGAAATGATGTATGGCTAATTATGTGAATCTGAAATTCAAGGGAGGAGCTCTTAATGGGATGGAGCTCTAAATTTGGGCATTAATAATTTAATTCTATTATTTCATTTCCCATCTAGCATTGTGATGAAAATTTGTTTCTTTCCCGTCAGATTTTTGGTTTGGGTCTTGACTCTGGCACTTGTTAAGTGATCTTGGACAAGCCACTAGACTACAAAACTGTTTTTTAGTCTATAAAATGATGAAAATAATAGTACCTACCTCAAAAAATTAATGATTGGAGAAAGTATATGTAAAGTACTTAACATAATATCTAGCATTTTGTATACTTTTAATTAATGTTAGATAATATTATTTTTATGAGTCATTCCTCAGGGCAATCTCAAGATGTATATAATTAATTCAACAGATGTTATTTTACCTCTTTATGTGACACCTATGTTCATCTATCTGCTAGTTTTGGTAGCATAAATATATGACATAGCCCCTGCCTTGAAGACCTCATGGTATCATTATTCCCATACTATAATTGGAAAATTTGGCTTAAGGGAATACTTGTATTTGTTTAAATAATTAATTAGTGGAGTATTATATTTACAGTCAGGCATGCTTTGAGCAAATTTGACCAAGCAACAACTGATGAAGTCTGGGAGCAAATTCAAATAAAAACCACATCTGACCATATTTTTATTTTGTCCAGAAAAAAACATGTATAGTCTTTTTATCTGGGATACTGAGCTAGCATATTGATTTATAGAACCCAACAAATGTGTACAGAGTCCTTGCCCTGCTGATTATATCTCAATCTAATTGTAGCATATGTGCTAAATTGATTGTTAGTTCAAATGGACAGTTGGATCAAACATGAATAGCAAGCGGGTGAAGCTTGAAGGTGGTGGGCCAAACAAGCCTTTACTTGGAGTGTATCTAAATGTATTAAACAAGGCTGGGCAAAGAACTAAAGAAGGTTTGATTCCTGCAACCCACAATAGGGAAAATGAAGTGAAGCGGTGAAAAGATAGACAGAGAATATTTGCAGATAGAAAGGATTTCTTTGCATTTGACTTTTACATACATGAATTCTCTCATAATAATAATAATACTGATGACAATTCTATTGGGGTTGCCTCTTTATAGATGAGAAACTGAGGATTTAGAGAGGATGAATAACTTGCCCAGAGTCACTCAGCAAACAAATGGAAGCCCAGATTTCCAGTCATATAGTCACTACCAAATTCTTGCTCTTCCCATCACACTGCAGTACGAGTCTATTGAAGACTCAGAGTGAATGATCTCTTACTTCTGGTGTCTTTCCTTTTATTTCAGAGAAGTTGTTCACTGCATTTGTTGCCAGGAAAAGACTCTAACTTTGAATGAATATTGCTATACATTGAGAATTTTGTATATATTTCCTGATTAATCCTCAAATTAACTCAATGAAATAGAAATGATTATTACTCTTTTTAAAATGAGGAAATCATGCCTTAGAGAGTAAGTAATTTGTCAAAGTTCTCACATGTCACACAGCAATTAATGGAGCTGAGATTCTATCTCAGGTTTACTGAACCCAAACCTAGTCCTTTCCTCACCCAACAGAGCTCTTGTGTCATAGGCCTAATGAATTTGTCAGCTTTTTATGACTTACTTTCTGACTCCCTTTCTGCTTCTTATTTATCTTTCATGATGATACTAAAGCATCATTTCTATCAAGCCTCTTATAAATGATCGAGCTGAGTTATTCATTTCCCTCATGTGCTCCTATGGCAAATTGCCTATGATACTTATTTTCTTTTCTCCTCATATTCTGCTGTAGTGACTAGTCTTCTACACCAGACATTGAGTTCCTTTAGGCCAAGAGGTTGCTTAACATATCTTTGAAACTGGAATGCACTAAGTGAATTTCTCTCTAGAATCAAAACGTCATTGTTGTTTAGACAGTTGTATTTTTCCCTATTTTGCAGTTTAAAAAAGAAAAAGAAACAACAAACCTCTGTTGGGTATGATGAGTGAAGAAGAAGATAATAGGATGTATTTAGGGTAAAGGTATTATATAAAGCAACTTAAAATATCTTGGCAATGATGGAAACCCATGGCCAAAAAGGAAAAAAAAGTTAAAAATAGAGCCTCATATTTCCTCATATTTTGCAAACTAGTGATTTATGTGGGCTCAAGTGAATATTGATGGTTTTACTTCAAGGATTAACTACTGGAATGTAGAGATAACTGAGATGATTAGGTAACTCAAGGGGCTGAGGTTTTTTGTTTTGTTTTTTTAATTAAAAGTAACGAGTTGGTTAAAGATAAGAAGAGAAGAAAGAAACTGGTATAAATGATTATTTTATAGTGTGTGGGGAATAGTTGAATGGATCCTCAAAGCTTGCCCTGAGGATCTGATGCTACAGATCAAAAGAGATAAGAGGTTTACTAGTGGAAACACAGATGTGTGAGACTAACTTCAGAGACCTCAGCAGGGGAGATTAGAAAGAATGGAGCACCAAGGAGTCCAGAAAAAGTAATCTCTTCTGAGAGAACGGTGAGTTGGAAAGACTTAACATCTTAGTAAGGTGTTCCTATGGGGTCCATGCTGCCAAAGGGAGCATGCAAGAAACTAGGGTAGATGCAACACAGTAACATTTTACTTGAGGGTCAGCTTCATGTGTTGAGAGAATATAGACTCAGGAATCACCTTGACCTGATTGAAATCCCTGTTCTAACTCTTACCACTTTCTAACTTCTGTGAAACTTACTTTCTGGGAGTGGGGAGTGGGGCAAGTAGAGGAAAGAGACATGTATCCAGTGGTTCTTTGGAAGTATGGATGTCACAGTGCATGTAAAGAGCATAACTTAGTATCTGGCACATTCTAGGTTATTAATTTATCTTCCCTGCATACTCTGCACTTCTGTTTCCTTGTGTTTTATTAAAGCCCTTTCCTTCTTCCTCTTAGTATGAGTTTAGAAATAGGAGCAGATATTGGAATCTATTAGGGTAATATAAGAAAGATGAGATAAACAAAAAAGGAAATGATGTAATAAAATGTCAGTAGAAAAATATAGAGACAGTTTAAAAGAAAGCAGACAGTTTTTAGAATCATTTTATTGGCAAGGGAACAAAACTGGGATTTAGATTCTAACAGTCGGACTATGGTACACAAATGACTAAACCTTTCTGTTCTTGAGTCTTCTGTTTTTATATCTGTAGAGTAAGTACCATAGCACCTGGACAGCCATATAAAAACTTGGGGGGAAGGTTGAATGTGTGTTTAAGTCCATTAAAGAAGTTTAAACCTACAACCATCAAATTGATAGACCTTCATCAAGTTATAACGGAACTGGCTAGATAGGCCTATTAGAACTCTTTGATGTTGAGTCTGTATTCTCAAAATTCAGATTGCTGCAGACTTACAGGTCAGTTAATTTAGTAGGTGTATAAATAAAACATTTAAATCATTCTCCTATTATTAATGGGTAAGGAGCTGGAGATAATACCCGAATACAACTAATTTAGATGCATCCAAACAAAACAAACTGTTCATTAAAACATCAGTGCTGTTATTAATTAAACATTGCCATAGAAATTTATTTAAAATGACACTTAAATTAATAATAAAAATAACATTCATAAATTCATAAATAGTATTAATGAACACAAACTTATATAATATTATTATTGTAGTCATTATTAATTACAATGCTAATATTAAGTCCTTTACTTTTGAGCATCATATCTGATATTCTCAAAAATCCTTAAAATTGGTACTGTTATCTCACTATTAACATTTAATCAGTGAAAAAGAAATGATGCTCGGAATAGATTATTGGCTCTCAAAAATCATGAAGTGAGAAAACGGAACCAGGACTTGAACCAATTCTTCAGATGTCAAATCTCTTGTCCTACTAGGCAAACTATGCTTTGAACATTTATATTCAGACAGACCGTTTTGGGGGGCTTCTGTGTATCAAAGTGGGAAATGTCACTAATAGGATTTAGGATTTAGCCTTTGATTTTTCTATTATTAGAACCTGTATATCTAAATCTCTTCCAGGCCACTGTTCCTAATTAAGTCCCTGTATTAGCTTGCTAGGGTTGCCATAACAAAGTACCAGGGAGTAGGCAGCTTGAACAACAGAAATTTATTATCTCACATTTCTGGAGGCTAGAAGTTCAAGATCAATGTGTTGACCAGGTTGGGTTCTACTAAGTCCTCTCTCTGTTTTTAGATCCATTTTCTTCTAATGTCTACACATGGTCTTCCCTCTGTGAGAGTCTGTGTCCTAATCCCCTCTTAAAAGACACCCATCATATTGGATTAGGGCCCACCCATGAGACTTCATTTTACATTAATTACTTATTTATAGGCACTATTTCTAAATATGGTTGCATTTTGAGGTACTGGCAGTTAAGGCTTCAATATAGGACTTTGGAGAGGACACAATTCAGTCCCCACTTTTTACCCTCCAATTTTATTGAAATATAATTGACATATAACATTATATTTGTTTTAGGTATACAACATAATGATTTGATATATAGGCATACCTCATTTTATTATGCTTTGCACTATTTCGATTTTCAGATGTTATGTTTTTTACAAATTGAAGATTTGTGGCAACCCTGCATCGAGCAAGTCTATTGGCATCATTTTTCCAACAGCATTTGCTCACGTAGTGTCTCTGTGTCACATTTTGGTAATGCTCACAACATTTCAAACATTTTCAATATTATTATATTTCTTAGGGTGATCAGTGATCATTGACATGGACATTACTACTACGACTTGCTGAAGGCTCAGATGATGGTTAGCATTTCTTAGCAATAAAGTATTTTTTAAATTAAAGTATGCACATTGTTTATTTAGACCTAATGCTATTGTACACCTAATAGACTACAGTATAGTGTAAACATAACTTTTATATGCACTGAGAAACTAAAAGACTTGTGTAATTTTCATTATTACAATATTTGCTTCATTATGGTGGTCTGGAATGGAACCCACAGTATCTCCTAGATACGTCGATTATGTACATGTTGTAAAATGACAACCACAATAAGTTTATTCATCACCACACATACTTACAACTTTTTTTTCTTATGATGAGAACTTTTAAGAGCTACCCTCTTAGCAACTTTCAAATGTAATCTAGAGCATTGTTAACTATAGTCACCATGCTCTACATTATAGCTCCAGGACTTATTTAACTCATAGCTGGAAATTTGTAGCCTTTGATCACTTTCAACCATTTTGCCTACTTCCCCCCACTTTTGGTAATCACCAATCTGTTCTCTGATCTATGAGTTTTGTTTTTTTTTAAAGATTCCATGTATAAATAAGATGTTATAGTATTTGTATTTCACTGTCTGATTTATTTCATTTAGCATAACACACTCAAAACCCATCCATGTTATTGCATTTGTCAGGATTTCTCTTTTTTTTAATAGCAGAAATATATATATGGAGAGAGAGATTTTTTAATCAATTGATCCATCAGTGGATACTTACATGGTTTTCATGTCTTGGTCATTGTAAACAATGCTAGAATGAACATAAGAGCGCAGATATATATTCAAGATAGTAACTTCATTTCCTTCATGTGTATACCCAGAAGTGAAATTGCTGGATCATTTTTTGTTGAAATTCTCACTTTGTTCATACATTGTTCTCCTAACTGAAGTAAGCATCTTTATGACCATTATTTTGAGCTCTTTATCAGGTAAATCACTCACCTCCATTTCATTAAGGTCATCCAGCCTGGCCCTATCTCTTGGTTGTCTGTTAAACCTTTGTGATTCCATGACAACCTTTTTTTGTTCTTAGTGGTTCCTAGTAGTTGAGGGTGACACCTCTCAGTGTCCCAAAAGGAAGATCTCAGTCAGCACCTAGATGCTGGTTGATTGGAAGCTTGCTCTTCAGAGAAGAGCTTTTAAAGCAGACCTCTTTCAGGGAAATACTAAGATCTGGGTGTTTCAATCTTCTCCCTCTGTGCTGAGCCCTGGGGTAATAGTTACATGATGGTTTCATTTTTTGTTACAATCCTGTGGGACCCATGAATGTAAGCTCCCTGGCCAACAGAGTCAGGTGATCAAGTGGTGCATCTTCTGGCCAGCAGCTGAAAAAGCAGGGGCAAAAGATGTGTGTATAAACTTGTTCCAGGTAGACACTTGTGACCTAGAATGGGCAAGAGGGTAATTTGGAGATGGTGACTGCCAGCCTCCTTGGTGTCCAGGGTAGACTGAAGTCTGTCCCAAGATGTGTGTTTAATTAGAAGCCAACCCTCAGACAGTCCCTGTTAACGTATGCAAATAGGCCCTTTTAAGGGAAAGACTGGGAGATAGACATTTCTTTCTGCTCTCTCTACACTGAGAACTGGAAGGAGAGCTAGTTAAGAAGTATTCATTTGTTTGCTACAATCATGTGGGACCTAGAACTGAAGCCCCATTAGCCACCAGCAGCAGGTGATCAAGGGTGTGTCCCCTGGGTGGCAGCTGCAACAGCCAGGATGTCAGATATATACACCCTGGAGCTGGCCAGATAAAAATGCAGAGATGGCACCTGCAGGCCTTCTAAGTCTCTGGAAAAGATTGCAATATGTTCCTAGATGTGTCTTCAGTTAGAAGCATGACCCTCAAGCGGAGGCTCAAGATATGCAAATGTACCTCTTTCAGGGAAAGACTGGGAGCTGGGTATTTCTGTCTGCTGCCTCTGCTTAGAGCCTTGGGGATGTCGAATGAAAAAAATCTGCACAACCTAAAAGTTGAGAATTATGATTTATTCGATGGTCTTACTGAGGACTACAGGCTGGGATACAGCCTCTCTGATAGCTCTGAGGAGCTGTTCAAAAGAGGTAAGGAAAGAGCAAGGATATAAAGGAGTTTTGCAAAAACAAAAGAAATGAACAAACAAAAATACCCCATGTAGTTGAACATCAAAAGATACTGCTGGCTTTTCCGGATTTTCGTTGGCCAAGAGGAAGGGCAGAAGGCACATCCCGAAAAGGTGGAAAGACTATCTCCCAGTTGGACAGTGGATGCCTGGCACTCATTTAATTGTTTTCAAATTTCCTTTAAAAAAGAGTTTTGAAAATAATCTTGCCCCAGAAGAATGTTTTTCCCCCTTGGATCTATTTTAACAAAATCCAAGTACAGAATGAAGAACTTGGGCTGATTATTGACTTAACATATACTTGCCACTATTATAAGCCAGTGGACTTACCAGAAACTATTCCTTATTTAAAAATTTATATAATTGGGTATCAAGTGCCAGATGATGACACTAGTTTTAAATTCCAATGTGCTGTTAATGGGTTTTTGAAAGAAAATAAAGATAATGGCAGACTTATTGGTGTCCACTGTACCCATGGTTTAAACAGGACTGCCTACCTCATCTGTAGTCTGAGCTGTGTGGAGAAAGGCTCCTGGTGCTCCATCCAGGAGTCAGTGCTGTGTCTCTGAGGTGGAAGAGCCAACTTCAGGACACTGGTTCAAGACACAAGAAACCTCCCACCTCCACATAATATCAAATGGTGAAAATCTCCCAGAGATCTGCATCTCAACACAGAGACCTAGCTTCATTCAATGATCAGCAAGCTACAGTGATGGACACCCTATGCCAAACAACTAGCAAGACAGGAACACAACACCACCCATTAGCAGAGAGGCTGCCTAAAATCATAATAAGGCCACAGACAACCCAAACACACCACCAGACATGGACCTGCCCACCAGAAAGACAAGATCCAGCCTCATTCATCAGAGCACAGACATTAGTCCCCTCCACCAGAAAGCCTACACAACCCACTGAACCAACCGTAGCCACTGGGGACAGACACCAAAAACAAAGGGAACAACGAACCTGCAGCCTGCAAAAAGGAGACCCCAAACACAGTAAGATAAGCAAAATGAGAAGATGGAAAAACACACAGCAGATGAAGGAGCAAGGTAAAAACTCACCAGACCTAACAAATGAAGACGAAATAGGCAGTCTGCTTGTAAAAGAATTCAGAATAATGATAGTAAAGATGATCTAAAATCTTGGAAATAGAATAGAGAAAATGCAAGAAACATTTAACAAGGATATAGAAGAACTAAAGAGGAAACAAGCAAAGATGAACAACACAATAAATGAAATTTAAAATACTCTGGAAGGGATCAATAGCAGAATAATTGAGGCAGAAGAATGGATAAGTGACCTGCAAGATAAAATAGTGGAAATAACTACTGCAGAGGAGAATAAAGGAAAAAGAATGAAAAGAACTGAGGACAGTCTCAGAGACCTCTGGGACAATATTAACATGCCAACATACGAATATAGGGGTCCCAGAAGAAGAAGAGAAAAAGAAAGGGACTGAGAAAATATTTGAAAAGATTATAGTTGAAAACTTCCTTAATATGGGAAAGGAAATAATCAAGTCCAGGAAGCACAGAGAGTCCCATACAGGATAAAACCAAGGAGAAACACGCTAACACACATATTAATCAAGCTATCAAAATTAAATGCAAAGAAAACATATTAAAAGCAGCAAGGGGAAAACAACAAATAACACACAAGGGAATCCCCATAAGGTTAACAGCTGATCTTTCAGCAGAAACTCTGCAAGCCAGAAGGGAGTGGCAGGACATATTTAAAGTGATGAAGGAGAAAAACCTACAACCAAGATTAATCAAGCTATCAAAATTAAATGCAAAGAAAACATATTAAAAGCAGCAAGGGGAAAACAACAAATAACACACAAGGGAATCCCCATAAGTTTAACAGCTGATCTTTCAGCAGAAACTCTGCAAACCAGAAAGGAGTGGCAGGACATTTTCAGAGTGATGAAGGAGAAAAACCTACTACCAAGATTACTCTACCCAGAAAGGATCTCATTCAGATTTGATGGAGAAATTAAAACCTTTAAAGAGAAGCAAAAGCGAGAAAGTTCAGCACCACCAAACCAGCTTTACAAAAAATGCTAAAGGAACTTCTCTAGGCAAGAAACACAAGAGGAGGAAAAGACCTACAATAGCAAACGCAAAACAATTAAGAAAATAGGAATAGGAAGAAACATATTGATAATTACCTAAAATGTAAATGGATTAAATGCCCCTACCAAAAGACACAGACTCACTGAATGGATACAAAAACAAGACCCATATGTATTCTGTCTACAAGAGACCCACTTCAGACCAAGGGACACATACAGACTGAAAGTGAGGGGATGGAAAAAGATATTCCATGCAAATGGAAATCAGAAGAAAGCTGCAGTAGCAATTCTCATATCAGACAAAATAGACTTTAAAATAAAGACTATTAATAGGAGCACCTCAATACATAAGACAAATACTAACAGCCATAAAAGGGGAAATCGACAGTAACACAAACATAGTAGGGGACTTTAACACCCCACTTTCACCAATGGACAGATCACCCAAAATGAAAATAAATAAGGCAACACAAGCTTTAAATGATACATTAAACAATATGGACATAATTGATATTTATAGGATATTCCATCCAAAAGCAACAGAATACACATTTTTCTCAAGTGCTCATAGAATATTCTCCAGGATAGATCATATCTAGGGTCACAAATCAAGCCTTGGTGAATTTAAGAAAATGGAAATCATATCAAGTACCTTTTCCGACCACAACACTATGAGACTAGATATCAATTACAGGAAAAGATCTGTAAAAAATACAAACACATGGAGGCTAAACAATACACTACTTAATAACCAGTGATCACTGAAGAAATCAAAGTGGAAATCAAAAAGTACCTAGAAACAAATGACAATGGAGACACGATGACCCAAAACCTATGGGATGTAGCAAAAGCACTTCTAAGTGGGACGTTTATAGCAATATATCCTACCTTAAGAAACAGGAAACATCTCAAATAAACAACCTAACCTTGCACCTAAAACAATTAGAGAAAGCAGAACAAAAAAATCCCAAAGTTACCAGAAGGAAAGAAATCATAAAGATCAGATCAGAAATAAATGAAAAAGAAATGAAGGAAACAATAACAAAGATCAATAAAACTAAAAGCTGGTTCTTAGAGAAGATAAACAGAACTGATAAACCATTAACCAGACTCATCAAGAAAAAGAGGGAGAAGACGCAAATCAATAGAATTAGAAATGAAAAAGGAGAAGTAACAACTGACACTGCAGAAATACAAAGGATCATTAGATAACTACAAGCAACTCTATGCCAATAAAATGGACAACCTGGAAGAAACAGACAAATTCTTAGAAATGCACAACCTGCTGAGACTGAACCACGAAGAAATAGAAAATATGAACAGACCAATCACAAGCACTGAAATTGAAACTGTGATTTAAAATATTCCAACAAACAAAAACCCAGGACCAGATGGCTTCAAAGGCGAATTCTGTCATTTAGAGAAGAGCTAATACCTATCCTTCTCAAACTCTTTGAAAATATAGCAGTGAGAGGAACACTCCTAAACTCATTCTACGAGGCCATCATCACCCTGACACCAAAACCAGACAAAGATGTCACAAAGAAACAAAACTACAGGCCAATATCACTGATGAATATAGATGCAAAAATCCTCAACAAAATACTAGCAAGCAGAATCCAACAACACATTAAAAGGATCATACACCATGATCAAGTGGGTTTTATTCCTGGAATGCAAGGATTCTTCAATATACGCAAATCAATCAAAGTGATACACCATATTAACAAATTGAAGGAGAAAAACCATATGATCATCTCAATAGATGCAGAGAAAGCTTTCAACAAAATTCAACAACGATTTATGATAAAAACCCTGCAGAAAGTAGGCAAAGAGGGAACTTTCCTCAACATAATAAAGGCAATATATGACAAACCCACAGCCAACATCGTCCTCAATGGTGAAAAACAGAAACCATTTCCACTAAGATCAGGAACAAGACAAGGTTGCCCACTCTCACCACTCTTATTCAACATAGCTTTGGAAGTTTGAGCCACAAAAATCAGACAAGAAAAAGAAATTAAAAGAATTCAAATTGGAAAGAATATGTAAAGCTGTCACTGTTTGCAGATAACATGATACTATACATACAGAATCCTAACGATGTTACCAGAAAACTACTAGAGCTAATCAGTGAATTTGATAAAGTAGCAGGATACAAAATTAATGCACAGAAATCTCTGGCATTCCTATACATTAATGATGAAAAATGTGAAAGTGAAATTAAGAAAGCACTCCCTTTCACCACTGCAACAAAAAGAATAAAATATCTAGAAATAAACCTAACTAAGGAGACAAAAGACCTGTATGCAGAAAATTATAAGACACTGATGAAAGAATTAAAGATGATACATATAGATGGAGAGATATACCATGTTCTTGGATTGGAAGAATCAACACTGCGAAAATGACTATACTACCC
>NC_041229.1:42261818-42278885 GCF_002837175.3 Physeter macrocephalus
AATGCTGGAGAGGGCGTGGAGAAAAGGGAACACTCTTGCACTGTTGGTGGGAATGTAAATTGATACAGCCACTATGGAGAACAGTAAGGAGGTTCCTTAAGAAACTAAAAATAGAACTACCATATGACCTAGCAATCCCACTCCTGGGCATATACCCCGAGAAAACCATAATTCCAAAAGAGTCATGTACCAAAATGTTCATTGCAGTTCTATTTACAATAGCCAGGACATGGAAGCAACCTAAGTGTCCATCATTGGATGAATGGATAAAGATGTGGCACATATATACAATGGAATATTACTCAGTTATAAAAAGAAATGAAATTGAGATATTTGTAGTGAGGTGGATGGGCCTAGAGTTTGTCATACAGAGTGAAGTAAGTTAGAAAGAGAAAACAAATACCATGTGCTAACACATATATATGGAATCTAAGAAAAAAAAATGGTCAAGAAGAACCTAGGGGTAAGATGGGTTTAAAGACACACAGACCTACTAGAAAATGGACTTGAGGATATGGTGAGGGGGAAGGGTAAGCTGTGACAAAATGAGAGCGTGGCATGGACATATATATTCTACCAAACGTAAAATAGATAGCTAGTGGGAAGCAGCTGCATAGCACAGGGAGATCAGCTCGGTGCTTTGTGACCACCTAGAGGGGTGGGATAAGGAGGGTAGGAGCCAGGGAGACACAAGAGGGAAGAGATATGGGAACATATGTATATGTATAACTGATTCACCTTGTTATAAAGCAGAAACTAACACACCATTGTAAAGCAATTATACTCTAATAAAGATGTTAAAAAAAAGATACTTCTAATCACACAAAAACAGACAAGTTAATGATTTTAGTGTCTTTCTATGTAAAAGAAGATGCAGGAGTCTGGGACTATTGAAATTCTTCCTTTGACATGCATGTTAAATATCTAGGACAAGTATCCTGTTTTTCTCCATCATGAATTCCCTTAGGGTACACTGTCTGGGGTTGGCTGCAGTAGCTGATAGATTTCTGGTGAATACTTCCTTTGTTTACTGAAATGTCAGGCAACAGTCTCTGTCCACAGTGGCTAGCCATGGCCAAACCTTGCGATCCCATTCAGAACTGCTTGTTTGCTGTAGTCTGGTGGGTCTTTTGGAAGCAAGTCCCTCTTGCTTTCAGAGCTGGGTATTTTGGAGGCCCATACTTCTGGTGGATGACTTAAAAGTTGAGGTGGTAGATATTGGGTCCAAACCCTTCACTTCTCAGGGTGAAGCTAAGAGTTGTAAGTTCCCATGTAGAGCGGTAGATTCAGTGTGTCCATAGGAGGAGATAATTTCAACAATCTCCTATGTCACCACCCTGGACCAGAACCCCACCACCCTGCCCACCTTTTTTTCCATGTGTTTCAGTAAAGCTCATGTACCCCTTGCCATGTGATCTTTGTTGTGTGATGGTAACTCTCCCCATAGAAAACTGAATCAAAGCTGATTCAGAAATCTGGTCAGAGGAATTTGGCATCAATAGCACAGATGTAAGAACCAATTTAGTCTGTCCCCAACGAGGAAGTCGGTAGAGTCTTACAGTTCAATTGGTTGAAAGGAAGAGAAACTCAATTAGCCTAACTTAACCAAACACAGGGAAATGTGAGAACTATTTGTTCTTTTACTAAATTACTGGTTTATTCGTTCAACAATTATTTAAGGATTGCATCCTATTAGCACTATTCTAAGTAGTAAGAAATACAAAAGGAAACAAAACATACTAAAATCCTTACCCTTCTGGAGTTTACATTGGAAAAAAAATGAGAGGAGGAGGCATATAAACATAACAAATAAATTATTTGGTGCATAGGTGGTAAAATGTACTATGGAGAAAAATAGAACAAGGAAAGTATAGGTGATGGATGAATGAGAGTGATTGCTATTAAGGTGGTCAACTATCCTGGTTTGCCTGGAACTGAGGGAGTTACTGAGATATAAGACTTTGAATGCTGAACTCAGCATAGTCTGAAGCAAATGAGGATGGTTGGTCAACCTACTGTAAATTCAGGAAGTATTTTGCCAGGAAGCACTGGCTGGAAGTTGTCTCTGAGAAAAGACATTTGACCAAACACTTATAGGAGGTGAAGGGGTGATCCAGGTGTATATCTAGGAGAAGGCAATTCCCAGACAGAGATTAAAGCAAAGTCTAGGAGCTTGAGATAGATGAATGCCTGATATGTTTCAGAAATACAAGAGGACTAGAATGGTTGGTGTCTAGGAAGTCGAGGAGGAGAATGGTAAAAAATGAGGCCAAAAAAGTGACAAGGACTGGGTCACATAAGACCTTATAGTCAATAGAAAAACACTAAATTTTACACTTGCATAGTGGAGAACTAATGCAGGAACTTAAGGCAAATATTATCATAATCTGACTTAAATTTTAAAATGACCATTCCTGAGGTTGGCTGAGAATAAACTTCAGAGGGTAAAGGTACAAGCAAAAAGAAAAGTTAGAAAGCTATTGTAGTATGATGGCAGTTCAGAGAAGGGGGAATGGTGAGCTCTGGCGTTCTGTTTACATTTTGATTTGTAAACTGACAGATATTGCTGATATAGTGGGTATGAACTATAAGACAAAGAGAAATGTAAAAGGAAACTGCTTTTTATGACATTAAAGTTGCAATACTGAGTAGGGAAGTATATGGGATATATTACACAAAAGAAATCTACTCTTTATGCAAAGGATTACAGACACATCATCTATGTTGATAGGAAGAAAGAACATGTGCACGGGGTGAGATATGCAGGTGGGAGTTTCTAGAAGTGCTTTTGTAATTGTTCTTGCTTTTTCTGGTTGTAGAAGAAATGTTATCTGAGAGAGAGCATGGAGGCTAGAAGAATAAGGACTGGAGGTTTGAGGAGATAGAAAGTATGAAATCATCATATTAAAGTTGTGAAAGTAAATACTCCAGGGAAAGGTAGTAAGATTTTTGGGCAGTATTAAAGGCTCACTTGAGATCAGAGGTCACTATATTAAAATAGATTCAGATAATGTGACTGTGAGGTTTTTTTAGTTACTTTTAGCTGCTTGGTATTAGATATCGAATAGCTGGAAAATTGGATTTAACTAATGTGGAAGTTTCAACAAAAGGAGTATTTCAAAATTAGAGATAAGAAGATGAGAAAATAAACAAGGAATTCATTTTTAAATGATTGACCTTACAATTTAAGCAAGGTTAAGAAAGAAATGAGAGGAAATTGAGAGGGCTAAAGGATAATGAAAAGGTGATAAGTGTGGGTTACAGGCTTTGGTGTGGTGGAATAATCAATAAAATGGGGGAACAAAATGTGATGCATACATGGGATATATCACAGATTCCAAGAGAATAAAGGGCCTCCTATATTCCTGGAATCAGATATGAGAAGGGTTACCTTCTCTGTGTTTCTGAGGTTGCATGGTTTTTCATCTCTCTTTCTCTTTGCATGCCTACTTCATTTTTCTCCTTGCTCCTGGAGAGTTACTTTCTCTCCTTTGGTGGATCTATAGTAATACCTAACCCAGCATCACATGGAATCCCTGTTAAAAAGTCCTAAAGTGTCCATGAGAAAGAAGAAGGTTGGCCTAACTTGGCACCAACATTTTTCCAATCAGCTGATGCCAGAGGTATGATATCATATATCCTACCACTGCTATGCAGATGTAATGAGAACTGACTTCTGAGAAGGGGGAACAAGCAGACTTTTTAATAAGAGTGTGTAGAGCCTAGGAAAAAATTATTATTAGAGGAAGTAGCAGAATTTTATGAAAGTCAATGGAGCATCATGTTAATGGTCATCATGGACTAGTTTCAGACTAAAGTGAGAGGGAGGTAACTATGGTTTTACTGTCATGTTGAGTCTTCCAGGTAGTGATCATTTGCCATTTCTTGGTTGAAAATGAGTTGACAATTCATATACTCTGGATTTTCCAGCCAACTGAGACACCCTTGTCTCAGTCTTTGCTCTTTCATGTCTTACTCAAATTTTGAGGCTTGCCTCAAGTTCCATCTATAAGTTTCATTTCCCCAACTCATCTTGTTCATATGATTTTCTGAGTCCTATGTAAAATATAATGTCTGTACCACATCTTGAATTCTCCATCACTGGCAATTTGGCATTGTTTTTCAGTCTTCCATGTTTCCCATGTACCCCTCTTATTCCTAAGTAGATGATGGTTTCCTTAAGGAAAGGAGATTTATTTTTCTTTACATCCTCTACAATTCAATGAATAGTAATAGCTAATAATCATCTTCTATATGTCCATACCCAGCTACACATTTAGATTCAATTTAGGTCAATGAGCAACCATTTGTTTAAAACAAAACCAAACAAAACTAGAGATATGACACTATAACTGCAGTGGAATATATAAAAGTGAAGAAGAAACATATAATGTCTTCCAAGACCTTTCATCTGATGGAGGTTCCCAAATAAATTGAGATGAAGAATGACTACTTATGGGAGATTGGGATTGACAATATATATAAAATAGGTAACTAATAAGAACCTGGTGTATAAAAAAATAATGATTATTTATAAGAAACCATGGTGAACAGGTAAAGTCCTGAATCTTGCATTGGACATGGGATTAGAAAAGAGAGGCACTTCAAAATGGAATAAGGTGATGGGCAAAGCTCTTGGCAGAAACATATCCAAGCACCAAATTATGGAGGTTCTTGAATGCATGCAATATATTTGGGACTTCCTTCCCTAAACATATGGCAACTAACAATAAATTATGAGCAGTGGGGTATTATAATTACAATGGTGCATAGGATGAACCATTCAAAATAATTGCTAATTATGTAGTAGTTTTAAGATTAAAGGTATGAATGTGTGGATGATTGAATGGATGACAGAGGCTAATTGTCTTCACTCCCTCTGCCATAAATACTGATGAAACCAGACTCACTGATAAACAAAATGGGCAATATAGGTAAGATTTTACTTTATAGCTTGATCTTAGCAAGGCTTTTATATAGTTCTTACATGGCATTGGCATCAATTAACTGAGAAAATACAGTTAAGAAATGCAGCTGCTCAACTCCTGATTTTGATGTAAGGCATAGTATGGAAGATCCAAATGAGAGACACACAATAAATCTGCTCCATTTTTTCCTCTCTGGCTCTACTCTGGAAGCAGTGAGTGGGTGAGTATTTGGTAGGAACAAAGCACCATGAGCTATAAGATTAAATAACTCTCTGACTGCTATTCCCTTACTAGTGGTAGGATGATTTTTTCCTAGCTGCAGCAGGAAAACCTTAGCATTTATGTTTGTTGAGGGGCTGGAGGAAAATCTCCTTTAAATACCTCAGGAAATCAAGGGGTTAATTTCACAGTTCACAGCCTTTATCAGGCAATCAGTGGGCCTCTGTGGTGTCTTTGTCAGCCAGTGAATTGAACTGAGTAGTAGACCTTCTGATTTTTCCTTCTAGTAACTTTATATGTTTAAAATCTCCCAGTGTTGTGCCTCCACCATCTAAATCAAGACTTTAAAATTTAGTAGAAAACTTTTAAGATGTGAATACCAAGTGCCTTGGTGTACTGAAAACTTAAAATTGCTGGGTGTTTGCAGGAGCCACTGATGAGGCCATTGTGATTTAACAATAGACTGGGATCTCTATCAAATAAATGAGTGAATGATGAATATAATCTCGAATTCTTTCTATTCAGTCAAGGCTATTTTTTATCTATTATTCAGGTATTTATATTGCTAAGTGAAAGCATATGATCCAATTTTCTTTCCTTCTTCCTGATTTATCATACACTAAGGTATATTAGAAAAGAGATCTTGATGAAAAACAGTCTAGGGCTTGAATTCTGGTATCAGGCTTTGTTAATTGTGAAGATGGTCAAGTAATTCCATTGTCGTAACCTTAGCTTCCCCATCTTGATAAACTTTCCTGGATTCAAGTCCCAGTTCTGTTACTTTCTAGCTTATAATATTGAGAGAATTCTTAACCTTTTGTGCCTCAGTTTCCCCATCACTAAAATAATGATTAGAATAGCACTGAACTCATAGATTTATTGTAAGGGTTAATGTGATAAGAAGTAAAACAATTAGAATATGATTGATATATGAGAAACATTCAATAATTATTACTTATTATAATCTGCTGTTGAGGTAAAAGTTTCCTTTCACAGGTTTGTTGAACAAAGTAAGGTTGGGATAATGTAGTGTCTGTGATAGATAGATGATAGATAGATAGATAGATAGATAGATAGATAGATAGATAGATAGATAGATAGATCTAAATAAACATTAGGTTAATTTGGATCTGAATCTAGATGAAACACATTTTCTCATTTTCCTTTCTTGAATAAACTGAATCTCAGACCATGAATAAACTGAATCTCAGACCATGGATTTGGACTGAAGAAGTCCCACAGGCCTAGGGTGAGGATTAACTGAGATGCATTCTCTAGATTAAAGGTGTGAAGCTGAGAGAGCGTCAAGGAGAGAAACTAAAAATAAAGTGAGATAGAAAGTACAGCGAGATCAAAAGAAATAGTATCTTGATATCCAATAAAATTACTGGAGCACAGAAAGATTTTGAAAGATGAGAGAGAGAGAGAGAGAGAGGCAAGCACCATGAAAAATTCATTAGTTTACTGGTGTTAACTACTGCTTGGACTTTTAGGCACTGGAATGGGGTAGATACCATTGACCAAACACTTGGTCAGTACCTGTCCAATAGTCTGTTCAGCTGTTGAGGAAGGGAAAGGGCCTCATGATTAACCTACTTTATTTCAAAGAAGCAGGTGGAGGTAAGGAGTTCCTGTTTCATCCTTGAGAAGGAAAAGGTGTTGGAAGACACCTCTCAGTCTCTCTACCCTCACTGATTTCCTCCTATTTACCAAGGAAGAATGCTATTTCTTGTTGATAAAATTAGAACAGAGATAAAGTATATCCTGGCTTTTTGGATCTTGCTCTTTCTGTCTTGGACCTATTTGTATTCAGATCAACTGAGTTCATTTTCACTATTCTTGTTTACATAGATGGCCATCCATACCCCCTGTCTACCTTGCACTAGACACAGACAGCAGTGGGGAAACTGCACTTCTATAGCTGCCCTGCTTTGGAGTCATTCAGTTCAATGAGGAAGGGACTACAGTGTTCTCCAGTGCTCCTTTATTAGGAAACCTGCACTTTAGGTTAGAAGGCTGATATCTTGTACCCTGTTTAGTGTCGGTTTCTATTTATCTAAATTTTCTATCCCTTGACACCGTATGTTAGGGTTTAGAGTGCTAATTAATCAAACCCTTCACCACTCTCACCAGCTACTGATTTAACCAGTTGAAATAAGTCAGAGATGGGGTTGAAGAGTGGGATGGAGGTCTTCCTAATGTTGTTCCCTTCTAGGCATGGATAAGTCATTCTTTCCCCTTTAAGAAAAAAAAAATGGGGAATAAAGCATTAGGATAAGTGTCATTCCCTAACAAGGGCCAATTTGAAATTATTGTGTCTGGATGTCACATATAGACATAACCTTAAATTCCCATCTAACCCCATAGTTCTAAAATATTGATATTAAAATCCAAATTATCCACTAATGCAATAAACCTAATATAATTTGTGTGGACTGGAGACAGGGCAGGAATTAATTTTAAAATGTTCAAAAGATGCCTATTTATCTTTTTATGTATGAATCAATAGAGACATTTTATGCACTCCTATTCTCTAAAAATCAAATCATGTTCATAAAGAGATGCCAGAGAGAAAAATGATCAAAGACTAACAACAAAAAGAATTGATAAATATATACCCAGACACCCTAAGCTCACCTTGTTAGGGTGTCTGGGTGGGTGTCATGAGATTTGTATTAGATTCAACTTAATTAGCAGTTTGACTCTCTCTTAGAATGGTGTAAATAGTAAGGGAAATTTGCAAATTAGGCCAATTTGAGAGATATAGCACATATTAAGAAAAATAGATGAATTGATTAGAAAAGGAAGTAGGAAGACCGCTGAACAAATAAAAGAGAACATAACCCTGCCATCTTCTTGACTTTTACCCTCTATAACGGTGAAAGAATAAATTTTTGTTATTTTAAACCACACTGTTTGTGATACTTTGTTCTGGCAACCTTGGAAACTAATGCATAACAGAAAAACATGGCTTTGGAGCCAGAATGACCGAAAGTTGATTCAGTCTGTCACTAATTAGCTCTGAGTCACTGAGCTAATAATTGTTTTGGTGCCTTTTTCAATCTAAGAAATGGGAATAAGGGAAACCACACACTTTGAAGTTTGAAATGGATAATTTTTATAATTTAGTGTTTATAAATTTAAAAATATCTTATTTATCATTATTATTGTAGTTGTTGCTATTAAGTGAAATTATGCTGGTGGATCTTCCATCTAAGGAACATTCATAAAAGAAGTAAGGTTTCCTACTGAGAAAAATATCATAGACAATTAACGCATCAGTCTGACTAATTCTATGTAATTCAGCTTCTGGCTGAATTTGGAGTCTCCTCCTATTCTTCTGACTACAAAATATAAATTTGACTATTCTATAGGGATGAATACTATCCTTAGTAAACATCCATCCAGTCATGGATCCCAACCTATGTTTAGCCTGTTACCGTCTATCCACCTTGCTGAGATCATAGAGATGACATCTTTTTACTCACTAACAGAATTCATTCTACAACATCAGTTGAAACTGCAGCATAGCTCTGACCATCCCAGAATGGAGCAGAGCCAACATCATTAACAAGACAGGCCCTGCAGGTAACGGCTGCTTGTTTTTTCCTGTCAAGTTTCTAGTTCTTAGGGTGAGGAGCTAGGTGAGATGAAGCAGAGCAGGTTTTTAGAAAGCTCTTGACAGATGCGTTCTCTGTCTCTTTGTAGCTTAGGTAGGATCAATAGAAACTTGTCACACACACACACATATAATCCTGCTCAAGGTAATGAGCATTGACTAATACAATTTTATTTGTGCCTCTGCAAAATGTTTCTGGTCAAAGGTCGGTGTTTGTGGGCAAACGCTGGTATTTATTTTCTCATAGAGGTTGTTGGACAGCTCGCTGGAGTGGGATTAGAAAAATAATGAAAATACACATACTGCATGTAATCTCCTCCCACCACTGCCCACCTCACACACACACACACACACACACACACACACACACACACACACACACACACAAATACAGGAATATTGAGTCTGAAGTTAGCCAGATTTGAGTGTTCCACTCACTAGCTGTGTGACGTCTCAAAACCTCAATTTTCTGATCTGTATAATGGATCAGAAATTGTAAATTAACAGTGTGACTCTCATAGGTTTTGTTGATATTTTTACAAGTTTAGCTCCTCCTTTAGACTGACTCTTTAAGGAGAAATTCTATATTTTTTTTCGACATCATCAGCATCTAACATAATACTTGATATGTGAGAAACATTTCACACTTGCTGAGTGAATGCTAGGTGATGCTTAAGTCAGGTTTGTTTCTTATACAGTGTGTGTTTTTTTCCAAGTCACTTCAATTCTTTCAAACTCTGTCTCCATAATGTGAGAACTATAATAGATAAGGTACAAAATAATGTCTTAGGTCTTTGCCACTGTTAATATTCACGGTATCACTGGTTGTTCATAGTTGGGGAAAAGGAGATGATGTTTTCATATGACAGTTTCCTTTATTTGGATTTAATTTTGTAACCATTGGACTTTTTCCCCAATGTTTGCGCATTTGTATCCAATGGCAAATACTCAGCTGAGTAAAATGGAATCCAGCAGAACATGCACTATTTAGAGGAACCTCAGATCTTTATTTGAATGTCTTGCTGTAGTCCAAGAGAATTAAGGATGAGGAATATATCATCACTCACCACTTTGTCATGGTCTACATAGGTGCTGTTACTTGATAGTTTTCACTTTTTTTGTGGAATAATCACATTTCCTTTCCTTTTGGGGAGAAATCAGAGTGATCCAAAATGATACTACTTTAGGCAAAACATATGCTTTGTATTTATCACACTTTTCAGCAATACCTACTTTGTCTCTATAGACAATTCATATTAAGCTATTCCTGGTTACATTCATTTCTCCCTTTAATTGAATATCATAAGCAGAGCACTTTGGACTCTGTCCTTCCACCCATCCTGGGCTGGAGGAATCAGGAAATACTAGTTCTAATATTTTCTTCTTTCACACTTTGGAAATTGGTCTATTCTAATTTTATGTAAGGGAAAGCAAAATAAGTAGAGGTATATATTTTTCCAACTGGCTAACAAAGATGCAATCTTGCACTTTAATTGAGGATTCAGAGAGAAGTCTCTGTGGTGTTTTGAGGTGTCATACATGCAGGAGACACAAGTGGCAGCTGGTTGCTGTGGAGGAGGCAAATGTGCAAATTCACAAATTAGAGAAATACAAATTTCAAAGACATATTCTGTTATATCCCACAGCCATGTCGAAGCTATTGACATAGGAAGGATCCTAAGAGTGCCCAACTTTGGGGGATCTTTGAGCCAAGATGTGGTTGGTTTACACTTATTGGTACACACTGAAGCAGCTGCTACTGCTCTAGATGCAGAGAGGTTGAATACAGGGAAAATTTCAGTTGTGAGGGCAAAGAGCAGAATCTGATGGACCTTTAACCTGGGTGACCTACTTGTGAACCATTTGACATCACAGAATCACCTGTATTCCTGTACTCTGTCCTGTCTTTGATTCAGTCTTAGATAGTACAAAGTGCAGAATATACTGGTGATATGGGAAGAAAATGGGTTAAATATGTGTATATTCTTTTTATTTCTGAGCAACTGACCAACTATGAGAACAAGGGATTAAACTAGGGAATTCCCTGGTGGTCTGGTGGTTAGGACTCCATGCTTCCACAGCAAGGAGCCTGGATTCGATCCCTGGTCTGGGAACTGAGATCTATCAAGCCACGTGGGATAAGAAAAGAAAGAAAGAAAGAGAGAAAGAAAGAAAGAAAGAAAGAAAGAAAGAAAGGAAGGAAGGAAGGAATTAAACTACTGTTAGAAACATGAACAAATTTAAATACATGCTTGATTGTCTTTTGTTCTTGTTTTGTTTTTGCCCAATGACCAGTAGCTTTCTTTTCCCTTATAGAATGAACTGATTTTTAATTAAATCAAAATAATTAGCTGATTGTTTTTAACATCAGACTGCCTAAATGTCTATCTTCTAGTGCTGAAGTCCTCACTTAAATTCACTGATTATCAGATTGTAGGTCAGTTGTTCTTAGCTTCAGGTTTACAGATTTCATGGAGATTTTTAAGTTGACATAAGGAAATCTATATACATACCAGAAATCTAGGAAATAGTGTTTGTTAAAATGCATTTGTACATTTTTCTAAGAAGTTTTATGGCTTCTCATATATTATCATAAAGGGTCAATCCCAGCCTCCAAATTTAAGAAAAATGTTATTGCAGTCTTATCACCAATAGTTTAGGCAGCCCTGAAGAAGTGTGTCAGCCCATTTCTCCTCAATTCTCTTCATTTACATTTATTAATGCAGAATTTGGGGGAGATCACATGGCTTAGAATATATCATAAGTATAGACCTCAGACTCATCCTTCACACAGCCCTTAATGCCTTAACCCATATCTCCCTGTTGTACAGGAGTCTCATGTCCCTGCTACCATGGTTGGATCCTGCAGCAGTATTCTCTTTGCCCTAGGAACCAGGCTGTCAGATAGGCTTACCTATCCAAACAGACACTCAAGAGAGCTGAATAAAGGCCTGACATTTCCCTAGACCAGGATAATATTGCCTCCTCTCATAGGCATCTTTCTGTTTCCTCTTTCTATTTCTTCTTGTTTCCACAGCACTCAATTCCAGAAGTATGAGTGGTTTTCTTTCTTTGCTTGTTTTTTTTAACATAGGTGGACACTAATCAGAATCTAGAACCTTAAAGGCAGTTTTGTACTGTTGTTGTTCTGGCTTCACCACCAGAAGTGGTGAAAATGAAAAACATTTTTTGAAAATTATCTATATTGAGAATTAGGAAAACACTGCAAGCCTAATTAGGAAAACACTGCAAGCCTAGTTTTATTCCATCTCACAAGGTACCACACTGTCTTCTGAGAGAGGCTGCCCCATGGCAGAAGGAGAATGTTTGCAACAGCTGTGAGTGGGGAGACATGGCAGCTCTCTTAATGAAGATCCATGGCCCCAGCTTCCAACCCACCAGTCAGAAAAGTGGGTTTACTACTTACTGCCCACTCAGCAGTTTTCTTTGGGCCTATTTGAAGGATTAAAAAAAAAAAGAGCATTCCTTTTTATAAATTACATACTTGCATCTGTGTTATACAATCATAAAAATTTTGTAAGAAATGTATTGCAATTATTAGGTATAAAGGAAGTAATAATCCAATGATTATTACTTCTTTGTAATATTACCTCAACCATTTTATTTGTCAAATAGAGACACCTAAACCTCATTAATTCAGGCGCCACTGATATATAATTTGCAGTTATTGGCCTGAATTGTTTTGAAGCCTAGCTTTGCACCATATATAAAGAACAAACATTGTGAAATAATAGAAAAAAATGTATATAAATATAGACCTGCTCCCAGTTCCTGGTACAGACCTCCTAAAAATCTAATAATTTCCTAAGTGCTAAGAGCACTAAGAGCATCTATTATTTCAATATTTGGTCTTTGTTATTGTTTCTGGACACAGAGTTCCTAAATCCCTTTGAATTTCCTGGGTGATGGAAGTGTCTATTATTCTAATGAAGTGACTCTGGGTGGGCTTCTGGATAGCTTCAGGATGGGAGTTGGTCACCAGAAAGACCAAGCCATGATTAGAAGCTTGGAACTTTCAGCCACATTTTCCATCCTCTGGGAAGGGAAGAGGGACTGGAGATTGAATTACTGACCAATCACGCCTTTGTGATGCTGCCTCCATAAAAATTACTAAAGTATGGATTCAGAGAGCTTCCTGGGTGGTGAACATATCTATGTGCTAGGAGAGAGGTGCACCCCAACTCCACAGGGACAGGAGTTCATGTGCTCAGGACCCTTCCATATCCCTCCCTATGTATCTCCTCATCTGGCTGTCTATCTGTATGCTTTATTCTATACTTTATTATATAATAAACTGGTAAATATAAGTAAGTCCTTGTCTGAATTCTGTGAGCTATATCTAGCAAATGATAGAATCCAAGGAGGGGGTTGTGGGAAACTCCTCTTTGTAGCTCAGCATAGTGCTAAAGGCAGTTTAAAACTCCACTACTTGGAGGCAGACAAATCTGTATCTAAATCTATTTTACTTTTTAACAGTGATGTAACTTTAGAAGAGGAATTTCTTCTCTCTGCATTTCTCTTTTTCCATCTACAAAAATGAGTTACTAATAAGAAACTGATGGAAGTTGGTTATATCAGTAAAATAACATGAGAACATCTCTGGCATATGGTAGCCTGTTGAAAGGTGTGTTTTAGAGGAGCAGTGAGGTGTAGTGGAAGGAACATGGTTGTAGTTTGGATTTGAAGAGATCTGACTTCCAGTGCTGGTTTTGCTGATTTCTATGTTTGTGACCTTAGGCAAGTTTCTTCATCTCTCTGTAATCCATCTGTAAGGTGCATATTTGTTTGAATAAAATAACACATACAAAAATGAAGCATGATGGATGACATATGGTAGATAGTGTATAAATAAATGTTTCTATTATGCAAGGCAGGCTGCCTGCACGTCCTCACCTACAGTTTATAATAAAATTCCAGTACATGCTGGTATAAAGCAGTAACACGACAATCACATTTTAATATAATTTACAGGAAAATTTAATTATCAAAAATAGAAAGCAAATAGTAAGGTTTTTTTTGGATTGATCCAACTTCACCCTGTGTTAGGTGAAGTCTGGGAACTGATTCCTTGAACTTTACTCGGGATTGTATTCCAGGATCTTACTTATGATTTTCACCTGCTTTGGACTTAGAACTTGAATTTAGCTGAAATGAGATCTTGGCCTAAGATGTGTATGGTGATTTCAGTCAGATTCAGAGTTCACAGTCTCCAGAATCTTAATTTCATCTGCCCAAGTTGGCTGTAATTCTTATATAATCAGAGAAAGCCAATGGCAGTTTGACCACAATAAATCTAACCCTGACTGTAATATCATTGTCACCACACTCCTGAGAAGATGACCCTTTTTTGGAGATACCTGTAAAACATCTATTACAATGACATAAACGTGAAGTTTCTTGAGTAGTCCATCATTATATCATGCCAATCCTTTCTCCGACATACTTTAAGTGAGATTATTTCTCTCCATTTAATTTTCACCCCAACTCCTCACTTTTACATTCCTGTAATACATTTTTTAGGTTAAGTTTTGAATTTCTCTCTTAATAAGATATTCAACATTCATCAACAAATACAAACTATCTTAGGCATAGTATAGAATATCACTTCAAAATTATGCCCAGACACTGGCAGCAAGTCTAAGTTACCTCTCAAAAAGCATGTTATATTTTCATAAAGTGTTCCATGCCAACATCTACTAATCTGCTAGTAGTTCCATTGTTCACTTAATCATTCTGGTCTAAGCCAGTCAATCAGTCTATCATCTTATAGTTTGTCTGTGTCACTTTTGGCCTGCCAGAAGGGCAAAATCCCTTTTCCTGTGGTGTCTCCCATAGGTCTGTGTATTTCAGTATATGTTTAGTGAGTATCTACAAAGTACCTGTCTCTGAGCTAAATCCTGGGGATTCAGAAAAGGATAAAAACTTCCCTATCTTCAAGGTGCTCTCAGTCTACTGAGAAGACACATAAGTAAACTGATTAACTGGGCACACTGTGATGAGTGATATGATGGAGTGATAGCCTGAGTGATACACAGGATAGAGTGGGAGTTAGTAGTGAGGAAATTCAGGCAGATCTGTCCTCACAGAAGAGCTGAAGTCACTCTCTCTTTCTTTAATGGAGACTATGGATTCTAGGGTCAGATAAAAGAATATCACATCCTAAATACTATAACTTGTTTAGTGTTAATATTTCTTTAATCCACATTCCTTCCATTTTGAAATACACTTTGTATACACTTCTTTGAATACTTTTATTTTTTTATTTTTAAATTTATTTTATTTATTTATATTTGGCTGCATTTGGTCTTCTTTTATTTTTATTTATTTTTGTGTTTTTATTTCCATTACTCCAGGAGGTGGATCAAAAAAGATCTTGCTGTGATTTATGTCAAACGGTGCTCTTCCTATGTTTTCCTCTAAGAGATTTATAGTGTCCAGTCTTACATTTAGTTCTCTAATCCATTTTGAGTTTATTTTTGTGTATGGTGTTAGGGAGTGTTCTAATTTCATTCTTTTACATGTAGCTGTCCAGTTTTCCCAGCACCACTTATTGAAGAGACTGTCTTTTCTCCATTGTATATCCTTGCCTCCTTTGTCATAGATTAGTTGACCATAGGTGCCTGGGTTTATCTCTGGGCTTTCTATCCTGTTCCATTGATCAATACTTATGTTTTTGTGCCAGTACCATATTGTCTTGATTAATGTAGCTTTGTAGTATAGTCTGAAGTCAGGAAGTCTGATTCTTCCAGCTCCATTTTTTTCCATCAAGACTGCTTTGGCTCTTCGGGGTCTTTTGTGTCCCCATACAAATTTTAAGATTTTTGTTCTAGTTCTCTAAAAAATACGATTGGTAATTTGATAGGGATTGCTTTGAGTCTATAGATTTCTTTGGGTAGTATAGTCATTTTCACAATATTGATTCTTCCAATGCAAGAACATGGTATATCTCTCAATTTGTTCGTATCATCTTTAATTTCTTTCATTAGTGTCTTATAGCTTTCTGCATACAGGTCTTTTTTCTCCCTAGGTATGTTTATTCTTAGGTATTTCATTCTTTTTATTGCAATGGTAAATGGGAGTGTTTCCGTAATTTCACTTTCAGAATTTTCATCATTAGTGTATAGGAATGAAAGAGATTTCTGTGCATTAATTTTGTATCCTGCAACTTTACTAAATTCATTGATTAGCTCTAGTAGTTTTCTGGTGGCATCTCTAGGATTCTCTATGTATAGTATCATGTCATCTTCAGACAGTGACAGTTTTACTTCTTCTTTTCCAATTTGGATTCTTTTTATTTCTTTTTCTCCTCTGCCATGGCTAGGACTTCCAAAACTATGTTGAATAATAGTGGTGAGAGTGGACATCCTTGTCTTGTTCCTGATCTTAAAGGAAATGATTTCAGTTTTTCACCATTGAGAATGATGTTTGCTGTGGGTTTGTCACATATGGCCTTTATTATGTTGAGGTAGTTCCCTCAATGCCCACTTGCTGGAGAGTTGTTATCGTAAATCGGTGTTGAATTTTGTCAAAAGCTTTTCAGCATCCATTGAGATGATCATATGTTTTTTCTTCTTTAATTTGTTAATATGGTGTATCCCACTGATTGATCTGTGTATATTGAAGAATCCTTCCATCCCTTGGATAAATCCCACTTGATCTTGGTCTGTAATTTTCTTTTTTTGTAGTATTTTTGTCTGGTTTTTGTATCAGGGTGATAATAGCCACATAGAATGAGTTTGGGAGTGTTCCTTCCTCTGCAATATTTAGGAAGAGTTTGAGAAGGATGGGTGTTAGCTCTTCTCTAAATGTTTGATAGAATTTACCTGTGAAGCCATCTGGTCCTGGACTTTGGTTTGCTGGAAAATTTTTAATCACAGTTTCAATTTCATTACTTCTGATTGTTCTGTTCATATTTTCTGTTTCTTCCTGGTTCAGTCTGGGAAGGTTATACCTTTCTAAGAATTTGTCCATTTCTTCCAGGTTGTTCATTTTATTGGCATAGAGTCGCTTGTAGTAGTCTCTTAGGATGCTTTGTATTTCTGCGGTGTCTGTTGTAACTTCTCCTTTTTCATTTCTAATTTTATTAATTTGAGTCCTCTCCTTCTTTTTCTTGATGAGTCTGGCTAATGGTTTATAAATTTTGTTTATCTTCTCTAAGAACCAGCTTTTAGTTTTTTGATCTTTGCTATTGTTTTTTTTTTTTTAATTTCATTTATTTCTGCTCTGACCTTTATGATTTCTTTCCATCTGCTAACTTTGGGTTTTGTTTGTTCTTCTTTC
>NC_041229.1:42279129-42287631 GCF_002837175.3 Physeter macrocephalus
CTTCTTTCTCTCGTTCCTTTAGGTGTAAGGTTAGATTGTTTATTTGAGATTTTTCTTGTTTCTTGAGGTAGGCTTGTATTGCTCTAAACTTCCCTCATAGAACTGCTTTTGCTACATCCCATAGGTTTTGAATCATTGTGTTTTCCTTGCCATTTGTCTCTAGGTATTTTTTTAAATTTCCTCTTTGATTACTTCAGTGATTTCTTGGTTATTTAGTAATATATTGTTTAGCTTCCATGTGTTTGTGTTTTTTACAATTTTTTTTCCTGTAATTGATTTCTAATCTCATAGCATTGTGGTCAGAAAACATGCTTGCTATGATTTCAATTTTCTTAAATTTACTGAGGGTTGATTTGTGACCCAAGATGTGATCTATCCTGGAGAATGTTCCATGTGCACTTGAGAAGAAAATGTAATCTGCTGTTTTTGAATGGAATGTCCTGTAAATATCAATTAAAACTATCTGGTCTATTGTGTCATTTAAAGCTGTGTTTCCTTATTAATTTTCTGTTTGGATGATCTGTCCAAAGTCCCTCACTATTATTGTGTTATTGTTCATTTCCTCTTTTATAGCTGTTAGCAGTAGCCTTATGTACTGAAGTGTTCCTATGTTGGGTGCATATATATATTTATAATTGTTATCCCTTCTTCTTGGATTGAATCCTTGATCATTATGTAGTGACTTCCTTGTCTTTTGTAACATTCTTTATTTTAAAGTCTACTTTATCTTATATGCGTATTGCTACTCCAGCTTTCTTTTGATTTCCATTTGCGTGGAATATCTTTTTCCATTCCTTCACTTTCAGTCTGTATGTGTCCCTAGGTCTGAAGTGGGTTTGTTGTAGAGAGCAAATATATGGGTCTTGTTTTTCTATCCATTCAGCGATCCTGTGTCTTTTGGTTGGAGCATTTAATCCATTCACATTTATGGTAATTATTGATATGTATGTTCCTATTATCATTTTCTTAATTGTTTTGGGTTCGTTTTTGTAGGTCCTTTTCTTCTCTTGTGTTTCCCACTTAGAGAAGTTCCTTTAGCATTTGTTGTAGAGCTGGTTTGGTGGTGCTGAATTCTCTTAGCTTTTGCTTGTCTGTAAAGCTTTTGATTTCTCCATCAAATCTGAATGAGATCCTTGCCGGGTAGAGTAATATTGGTTAAGGTTCTTCACTTTCATTACTTTAAATATATCATGCCACTCCCTTCTGGCTTGTAGAGTTTCTGCTGAGAAATCAGCTGTTAATATTATGGGAGTTCCCTTGTATGTTATTTGTCATTTTTCCCTTGCTGCTTTCAATAATTTTTCTTTGTCTTTAATTTTTGCCAATTTGATTACTATGTGTCTCAGCATGTTTCTCCTTTGGTTTATATTGTATGGGACTCTCTGCACTTCCTGGGCCTGGGTGGCTATTTCCTTTCCCATGTTAAGGAAGTTCTTGACTATAATGTCTTCAAATATTTTCTCGGGTCCTTTCTCTCTCTATTCTCCTTTTGGGACTCCTATGATGCAAATGTTGTTGCATTTAATGTTGTCCCAGAGGTCTCTTAGGCTGACTGCATTTATTTTCCTTCTTTTTTCTTTATTCTGTTCTGCAGCAGTGAATTCCACCATTCTGTCTTCGAGGTCACTTAATCGTTCTTCTGCCTCAGTTATTCTGCTATTGATTACTTCTAGTGTATTTTTCATTTCACTTATTGGATTGTTCATCTCTCTTTTTTTGTTGTTGTTGTTCTTTAATTCTTCTAGGTCTTTGTTAAACATTTCTTGCATCTTCTCAATCTTTGCCTCCATTCTTTTTCCAAGGTCCTGGATAATCTTCATTATCATTATTCTGAATTCTTTTTCTGGAAGGTTGCCTATCTCTACTTCATTTAGTTGTTTTTCTGGGTTTTTTTCTTGTTCCTTCATCTGGTACATAGCCCTCTGCCTTTTCATCTTGTCTATCTTTCTGTGAATGTGGTTTTTGTTCCACAGGCTGCAGGATTGTAGTTCTTCTTGCTTCTGCTGTCTGCCCTCTCTGCATTGGGTCTTCGTTGTTGCATGTGGGCTTTCTCTAGTTGTGGTGAGTGGGGGCTATTCTTCATTGTGGTGTGTGAGCTTCTCATTGCAGTGGCTTCCCTCTTGTGGAGCATGGGCTCTAGGTGTGCGGCCTTCAGTGTTTGTGGCTCGTGGGCTCTAGAGTGCTGGCTCAGTAGTTGTGACACATAGGCTTAGTTGCTCTGTAGCTTGTGGGATCTTCCTGGACCAGGGATCAAATCAGTGTGCTCTGAGTCGGCAGGCATATTCTTAACCACTGCACCACCAGGGAAGTCCCTGAATACTTTTAGATAAATAGGAGATGGCATTTTCTAAATTTTCTAAACTATAATCCACTCTAAAAATACAATTAAATCCAGGATATGCATACATATTTTTGTGTAGGTACATACAGACATTAATATAATACATTTCTGGGTAAAGCACTCTGATATTTTCCATCCATTCCACTTTCTATTCTGTTGTTAATAATAGCCAGAAGAATCCTTGTCATGACCCACTGAACTCAGCTTAATGATATGATAATGGGCTGAGGTCTGTAGCTTGGACACACTGAAGTAACATGGCCAACTAATTAGGAAATTACATAATGCGAGAAGTCACACAACAGGTACATGTAAAGATGCCAAAGAGAGCTAGAGGAGGGGGACCTGATAAGCACATTGAGGGAAAGCACTGGGTTATGGTCATTTTTTACTCTATGTATCACTTAGCATTTGTTGGTTCTTAATAAATGCTGTTAAATCAATGCAGCTGGGTGAAGTTAGCATCATTTACAAATAACTGTCAAGCATGGTCATTGCTTCTTTCAGCTACGAAAAAGAAGACAAGGCATGACACATGGGCCACCACCCTTGCCTGCTCATGGCAGGTATTGTAATGACACCCCGTTTCTTTGAACCTCAGATTCTTTCCCAATATAAGGATGCCAACAGCTGTGACCAATCTCCTGGATCTGGCATGGATGATGAAATCTGCTTTTAGGATATTTTTTTATAATTTTGTTTGTATATCACTGACAGGTTGACCAGAGGCAGGTTCACTCTCTTTATCTCTTTGGACTTTCTGCTTCTTTAAAGGCAAGTACAATGTCTCTTCATTCATTTCAACTCCAAAGAGTGTCTAATAGGATTTCTGGTGCACAGTGGGTTCACATATTGAGATGATATAAGTTTGTTATAAATACATTCAATTCCAGTTTCCCATCAAATGGAACTGTTAAATTGTGAACATATTTTTTGCTTTCCTGCTTCATAAAATATGAGCACTCTAATCCCAGATGGCACATCCTCCAGAAACATATGGACAAGACAATTTATAAGGAGTACTCTTTCAGGAGCTGGTTCCACTTAGCTGAGGAGGCTGTGTGATTTTGCCAAGACCTTTCAAGCAACTCATTGAGAAGGAGGGTGAGCAGGTCTTAGTCATATATCCAAGGGATTGAAAAAAGTTTGATATAAAGCTCCTTCCTGTAAAGGTCTGGGTTTTCATAATTAGGGAGGGAGTGGGGTAGATTATGTGGGAAATTCCTCTCTACAGTTCAGGGCACAAAGACTTTGCAGTGAATATAAAACATGACTCTGTATTTTTTTTTTTTTTTTTTTGGCTATCTACAACCAAAGTAGGTTTTGCTCATCATTCCAGCCCATGGTCAGCTGAGGAAGGGCATCTGCACAGAAGAAAAAGGACCTGATATTTACTTCTCACCTACTACACACCACTGTCTAAAGGTTTGCATACATTTTTCTGTATTAAGGGTGTTATATTCAGGATGGGAAGTGTTATTCGACAGAAAATATTTCACAGTTTAATGGGAGTCAAATGGTGACAAATTCTATATACCATGATAAGGGTTCATAGTTTTACTTGACAATGGGGGGCACAGGAATAGGTGTGTGTTTTTGCTTCCACACATATAGTTTACAGAGTTAAAAGTTGGATCCTCCCTTGCTGTGTCACCAGAGGTAAGAAAGTCTCAAAGCAAGAGATTCTGTCACTGCTTTTAGGAGTACAGGACTTCTAGGCTTTCCAGAAACAAAAAGGAATGAGTTATGTATATAAGATAAGCAATCCATAATTAATAGAGTTGTGGCGAGTTCAGTTTTTAGATTTCCCTTTGCACACCAACGAAATGCCTGTGAACAGAGTCCCGATGTGTCCTGATGTGTCTGACTCTGGTGCCTACAGTCTTTACATTAAGCTGTGCTGCCTTTCCTGGTGAGCATTCTCTACAGTGCCTGACACATACCAAGTGATCAATAAGTGATAATTGCATGAACAGGCATTGGATTGTTTCAGTGAATATTTTAATGGGCTATTTCAGTGCATCACTCCACCACGACCTGCCCCCACTGCACCTGTGCTCCCAGGAGTTTCCCCTGACATTCCTCTTCCTTTTTGGCCACTGGCAGCTGAAGCTGGAGCTGGAGCAGCTATTTATAATCCTTATGTTGCCTTTTAGACTGAGGGTCAGGGCAGAGTCCCAGACACTTTACTCCATGCCAGATTAAACAGTCCACTGAGGTGTTTTTCCAGGTCCCTATAAGTCGATGACTAGTATTTGTAGGAGATTTAAATCATGTTTGCATGGTTTAACAAAATGGGGTCAGAAAAACTGTTTAAAATATGTAGTTAAAGTTTTAATGGTATACAAATACATCATGGCTTTTATTTGCTTTCTATTGTTAACGGAAGTTTAAGTCCTCACAGTCAGAAAAATGTCACAGAGGCGACAGACTGGGCAGAGTTACCTTGTACTTATTATACTTTCAGCACTGTGCTATGTGTGCCTCATTACATTATTATTTAATCCTTATAACCATAAGATGTAGGTATTATTAGTTCCATGTTTCTGATAATAAAACAGAAATACAGAGAGGTTAGACAACTTGTCCATGGTCTTTCCCCTAGTAAGAGGAACAACTTGGATTTGAACGTAGATCTGACCACCTCCAAAATCCTGTACAGACACCCTTTTACTTAAAAACCCAGCTGCTGAAAAAGCCCTGCTTATTCTTCTGTAAATTTCTACCATCTGCTGAGAAGCTGGAGCATCACCTAGCCCAAACACTGTCTTATTACCAGCAAATAAATGTCAGGATAAAGACCATGAATATCATCTGTTACCTTAGCATTCAAGAAGTGCATCCTCTCCCACTTGACAGCGATGCTGGGAAACAAATAGATTAGTGAGGCCGGAGTCTTTGGGGGTAAGTAACCTTATGTTTCTGAACATTTAACTTATTAAAATTCACAAAGAAATACCTTATGGTGCCATCATTTTATCCAACTAACATCATCAGTATGGCTCAAGGGCTATGGCTTTTTACAGTCACCCTAGCAAGCGGTGAACATATGGTTTTACTTCTCTCTAAAGCCTCAGGGCATCTGACGGTACCTTTCATGGATAATGGATAAAGGCTGCCATACCAGTAGGTAACTTCTGTTCAGTCAGTATTGCCTTCATGCCAAGAATGCTGAATAAATCTCAGGAGGTTTTGAACTGACCCAGGTCTATTCTGTTAACAGTAACATCCTCAGGAGCAGCAGGGGAGATGTCTCCTGTTTACCTGCATTTTGGAGTTCCTCTGCTTGCATGAGTTCCTTAGAGCAGGAGTCTATGTAACACAGTTAAGTCACAGGTTGTAGCTACGACAATTTTTTAGCTGTTGCTTTGATTGTGTTAGTTTATTCTTTTGCTACTTCCCCTACTGCTTCTGGGTGAGAAAATGTTTGTTATCATAGCCTCAAGGAAGTATTGCAAGTATATTTTGAGAATATATCCAAAGAAAGTAAGATAAGCGAAAATGTTTTTGCACATTATTTCCCAGGCTCCCTGCAGCATCTAAACTATAAATAGCATCAATGTTTATCAGTGTCAATATCTTCCTAGCAATTAAGTGCAATTCTATCTAATCTGTGTCCATTGTCAATTGCTCAAGAGGGTCAACATCTCCTTTCTGCTTTCTCCCAAGAACTCTCATAATATTGAAAAATAGTGTAGTGGATTTACCAAAAGCCTGGAAATCCATTAAGCTCAGCAGTGAATTTTCATTTATTTTGTAGAGGAAACACATGGGCAGTTTTTTTGCCTTCAGGACTTTCTATAGTATAGTGAATGCAAAGAGGGTAGGCTTTGGAACAAGATCAGATCAAGCTGGGTCCAAATTTAAACTCTAGTAGTTATCTACTCATCTTTGGCAAGTTGCTTAATTTTCTGATCATTGGTACTCTCATTTCCCTTCTTCCCTTTTGCTATGTTTTATGCATATTCATGAATATTATCATAAATCACACACTTGTTCAGGACCCCAAATTAGCACTCATGATTGACTTCCTTAGCTCAGTTCCACAAATTCACGTTCAAAATCTATTCTGAACTTTACCTTTTCTCATCAGCACCAGGACCAAAAACTCTGGTCAAAGACATCATCTTTCTTCACGGGCCATAGCCTCCTATTTGGTCTCCTTGCTTTAACTTATGTATTCTTTACAGTTTATTCTACACAAAATTTATCTGCATTATCACTCTATAGCCAGAGCGAACCTCAAAATCAAAATAGATTATATAATGCCTTAGCTGAAAGCCTTCCTTGGCTCAAATTAAAATTATATATACCTTATGATTGCTTTTAAGACCCTATCTTATCTGGCCCTAACCTAGCTTTCTTTCTTCTCCTCTTTCTACCTTTTGCCATGACCACTATGTTCCAAACAACCTAGCATTTCTTATGCTCTATTTATTTATTTATTTATTTATTGTGGAAAGACAGCATATATATATATATATATATATATATAAACATCTTTATTGGAGTATAATTGCTTTAAAATGGTGTGTTAGTTTCTCCTTTTTAACAAAGTGAATCACCTATACATATACATAAATCCCCATATCTCTTCCCTCTTGCATCTCCCTCCCTCCCACCCTCCCTATCCCACCCCTCTAGGTGGTCACAAAGCACCAAGCTGATCTCCTTGTGCTATGCGGCTGCTTCCCACTAGCTCTCTATTTTACATTTGGTAGTGTATATATGTCCATGCCACTCTCTCACTTCGTCACAGCTTACCCTTCCCCCTCCCTGTGTCCACAAGTACATTCTCTAGTAGGTCTGCATCTTTATTCCCGTCTTGTCCCTAACTTCTTCATGACCTTTTTTTTTTTTTCCTTAGATTCCATATATATGTGTTAGCATATGGTATTTGTTTTTCTCTTTCTGACTTACTTCATTCTGTGTGACAGACTCGAGGCCCATCCACCTCATTACAAATAACTCAGTTTCTTTCCTTTATATAGAGGAGTAATATTCCATTGTATATATGTGCCACATCTTCTTTATCCATTCATCTGTTGATGGACACTTAGGTTGCTTCCATGTCCTAGTTATTGTAAATAGAGCTGCAATGAACATTGTGGTACATGACTCTTTTTGAATTATGGTTTTCTCAGGGTATATGTCAAGTAGCGGGATTGTTGAGTCATATGGAAGTTCAATTTTTAGTTTTTTAAGGCACCTCCATACTGTTCTCCATAGTGGCTGTATCAATTTACAGTCCTACCAACAGTTCAAGATGGTTCCCTTTTCTTCACAGCCTCTCCAGAATTTATTGTTTGTAGATTTTTTGATGATGGCCATTCGGACAAGTGTGAGATGATATCTCATTGTAGTTTTTTTTTTTTTTTAAGAAGATTTTGGGGGTAGGAGTTTATTAATTAATTTATTTATTTTTGCTGTGTTGGGTCTTCATTTCTGTGCGAGGGCTTTCTCTATTTGTGGCAAGCAGGGACCACTCTTCGTTGCGGTGCATGGGCCTCTCACTATCGCGGCCTCTCTTGTTGCGGAGCACAGGCTCCAGACGTGCAGGCTCAGTAGTTGTCTCTCATGGGCCTAGTTGCTCCACGGCATATGGGATCCTCCCAGACCAGGGCTCGAACCCGTGTTCCCTGCATTAGCAGGCAAATTCTCAACCACTGAGCCACCAGAGAAGCCCTAATTGTAGTTTTGATTTGCATTTCTCTAATGATTAATGATGTTGAGCATTCTTTCACGTGTTTGTTGGCAATCTGTATATCTTCTTTGGAGAAATGTCTATTTAGTTCTTTGCCCATTTTTGGATTAGGTTGTTTGTTTTTTTTGATATTGAGCTGCATGAGTTGCTTGTATGTTTTGGAGATTAATCCTTTGTCAGTTGCTTCATTTGCAAATATTTTCTCCTATTCGGAGGGTTGTCTTTTCATCTTGGTTATGGTTTCCTTTGCTGTGCAAAAGCTTTTAAGTTTAATTAAGTCCCATTTGTTTATTTTTGCTTTTATTTCCATTTCTCTAGGTGGTGGGTCAAAAAGGGTCTTTCTGTGATTTATGTCATGGAGTGTTCTGCCTATGTTGTCCTCTAAGATTTTTATTGTGTCTGGCCTTACATTTAGGTCTTTAATCCATTTTGAGTTTATTTTTGTGTATGGTGTTAG
>NC_041229.1:42287962-42312431 GCF_002837175.3 Physeter macrocephalus
CTTTCATCAGTGTCTTATAATTTTCTGCATACAGGTCTTTTGTCTCCTTAGGTAGGTTTATTCCTAGATATTTTATTCTTTTTGTGGCGGGGGTAAATGGGAGTGTTTTCTTAATTTCACATTCAGATTTTTCATCATTAGTGCATAGGAATATTTCTGTGCATTAATTTTATATCCTGCTACTTTACCAAATTCATTGATTAGCTCTAGTAGTTTTCTGGTAGCATCTTTAGGATTCTCTATGTATAGTATCATGTCATCTGCAAACAGTGACAGCTTTACTTCTTCTCTTCCAATTTGGATTCCTTTTATTTCTTTTTCTTCTCTGATTGCTGTGGCTAAAACTTCCAAAACTATGTTGAATAATAGTGGTGAGACTGGGCAACCTTGTCTTTTTCCTCATCTTAGTGGAAATGATTTCAATTTTTCACCATTGAGGATGACGTTGGCTATGGGTTTGTCATATATGGCCTTTATTATGTTGAGGTAAGTTCCCTCTATGACTACTTTTTGGAGGGTTTTTCTTGAGCTCAATGAATTCACTCCTATCTCAGAGCATTTGCCCTTGCTGTTCCTTCTACCTGGAATTCCTTTCCTCAAGCTGTTTATTTTAGATCTGTGATATGACTAATGGCTCAGAGAGCCCTCCTATGAGCATAATATTAAAATAAAACTTATTGCCATCCTTACTTTTTATCCTGTAACTCTGGTGGTAGTTCTTAATTTGATGATAATTACCTGCCTCTATTTTGTATATTTACTTGCTTATGAGACTAGGGACACTAATTCTTTTTTTTTTGATGTTGAATTCTCAGTATCCAGAGTAACGTCTGCAAATAAGAAAGTATTAAATATTCATTGGATCAATGCATTAATAAATGAATGAATACACTATATTTTCTAAAAATCATGTTGATATTTCCTCCATTTCAGGGTTGCTATAAGGATTAGAGTTAAAATATAAGGCAACTAATTATGTCTAGCTTCAGTTTCGCATAAATTATTGTTGTTACTACTAAAATTTCAACTAGCTAAACTGTTAAGATGGATCTCAATGGCATGTAGTACTTTTTGAGACTACATGGAGTGCAGTGAATTTAGCTAATAGAGTGGAGTACCTGGGGGTTTTTGAATACCCACATGCTGACTCAGGCACAGTACCCCTCATGTTAGATTATTGAAGAAAATGTATTTCATTATATTTTATACTTATATACACATTAAAATTTTTGGACATATGCAAAAAATGTAGCATTTTTAGAACTATTTGTAACTTACTATTATTAATTATTTTTCATATATAAAGAAATGCTATGATCACCAGGCTGAGATTTGGGTGTAATTCACAGTGGCTCTGACTGCCACTGTTTATAGATGTATGAATTTAGTTATGTGATTATCTGATTGTAACTTTTTCAGTATTAATTGTATTGGTAGAACCATGGCTAGATTAATTTTAACTTAATTTTTTCTGTATAATTATTGTTTAATGTATCTTCCATTTGTTACACAAGGATTTTATATTGAAAATACTTATTTTGTATGCATAAATTTTGTGAGGCAAACATACACCAGTGAAATCATATCTTCTACTTAATTTTTCAATTCATTTCCTGCGTATTTATTTGTCTTTATTAGTGGGCTTTTATTGTGAAAGGTTTTATGCCTTGCCTCACCATATCTGTCCCCTCCTGGACTTCTGGGGCTTACTCAGTCCAAGGGTCCTGTTCCTTGACACATAGAGCAGAAAGGATTACAAGATAGAGAATGATAATTGGAATATCGTTGCAGACTTTAATCCATTTGCTTTGGTTATAGTGGTCAGAGTCATTTTTGAAGTTCACTCCAGCAGAGACCATCAGAGTCCTGTCCACAGGTGACTTGAAGCCTTCCTATTACCAGAGGGCAGCTTGCCAAGCTCTGGGGTTGCATTTATTTGAACGGTTCAGACTCATGTGCACAGCCACAATTGTGCCACGTGCTAGTACTCCTCTGAAAAAATGAAGAACTTTTCATTCCTGTACCAATCTTCTCTCCTAATGCATCCTCCTTTGACCTTTGCAGAAGAGAGCTTTTTCTGAGTCACTAGCTCTTCTCTAGCAGACCTCCATGGCTACATTATGGGAGATGAGGCATTAAGTACATCAGTGCTTCTCTGCAGTGTTGAGAGCTAAGGGCCCTTGGGTTGGGGGCAGGGCAGCTTTCATTAAACTTCAAAGTTCCACTCTAGCTTTTCCTTGGATTGTCTGTCTATTCACCTTACATAACCTTAACTAAGCATAGCCCCTCAAGTGACTTTTCTTCAAACATCAAATCTGCACAAAGCTATTCTTGATTAAAAAGAGAGAGAGAGAGAGGGAATGGCACCTAGCTATATCTCATTATTGTTTGATTAATTTACAAAGCACACAATCCACAAGAAATAACAAAATTTACTGTATGCATTTAGTGTAGTATTTTGTTGATCCTGAAAATTTGTTTTTGAATTGAAGGTGTATCTTAAAATCATCGATTGTTTTAGGATTTAGAAACAGAACAGAACAATGACCAAGTGTAAAGTGAAGCTATTATTACATTGTATTTTGGTGTCAAAACTGAGAGATGAATAGGCAGAGCACAGACATTTTTATGGCACTGAAAATACCGTGCATGATATTATAATGGTGGATACATGTCATTATACATTTGTCTAAACTCGTAGACTGTACAACACCAAGAGTAAAACCTAAGGTAAACTACAGACTTTGGGAGATTATAATGTGTCAATGTAATTTCATCTTTGATTAAAAAAATGTACCATCTTGGTGAGTGATGTTGGTGTGGGGAAGGTGATGCATGTGTGAGGGCAGGGGACATATGGGAAATCTCTGTGAATTTTGTTGTAAACCTAAAACTCCTCTAAAAAATAAAGTTAAAAAAAAAAAAGGAATGGAAGATGTGTGGCTTTGACTTCTGGAGTAACTCCAAGGTAAAAAGACAATAGCCTGTGCCCTGTGATCTTTATCACCAAATAAGACTATGCCCAATATAAATTCTGGAATTCATTCAGTACAGGTCAGGCCTCTGCTTCTTAGGAAGTCTCATAACTTATCCTTGATTCTGATTTATTCTCATGATGTTTGTGAGTTGAAGGAGTGAAAGTGTTGGGCTGTTCTTCTAGAGGCTGCCAATAACTAGGAAAGACAGACCCAATTAATGATATTCTGCTTACTCCAAATACATTATTGGAAGAATAAGGTAAGCTATGGATTTTTCCTGGAGAGTTCCAATTTCATGGGATCTTCTTTTATTAATAAAAGTAAATCTATAAATATATCACTTCATGTGATTCTTCTTTTACACGTGTGTCTGGAAAAACCAAAAAACTTCTCAGTATATTGCAAGGACCCTTTCATGAACAATCAACAATAACAGATATTATAAGACTATTTTTAATCAAGAGAAGCTTTTAGTTTAATTCTTCATTTAAGAATCACTTGAGTAATCCTCTCCTAGTTACAAAACTTAAGTAGCTGGAGATGGAGGCAATAGGTTCACCTTTTGTGATTGATAAAGGTTAACTTTTTATTAATTCACTTCTGAAGTCCTGGACTGCTTGGCATAAGAAGCTCTGGAAGAAAAGTGCTGAGCCTGTTGTCTTTTCTCCTAATTTGAAGTTAGAAAAATCTGTCAGAGAAGACTAGGAGACCATAAAGAAAGCTTTTTTTTTTTTTCTATTAAATTGTTAGATTCATGAAGTTCATACTTTACTTAATCTTTAAAGATCACATAGAATAATATTAATTGCTTCTAAGGATTGTTGTATGGATGATATGAGACAATGTATGTAAAGTGCTTAGAAAAGCAACTAAAAGCTCCTATATTTGCTGAGGCAACCACAACCCACTGCCTTTTCTTTTTCCGGGAATATAAACAGATTCAGTCATGGGCATGTAGACATTACTCAGTGAATGATAATATTGTGATTTTTACTAGCCATCAAACTTCTACAGTGTATAGTAAACTCTATGATAAACAAAATCCTCATTTTTATTTTTTCTCCAGTGGGTTTGATGAGTCATTTGCATTTATTAAAGGAAACAAATGACAATATGATATGCCATACTTGAAAATTATTTTTTAAAATCAATTTCCAGTCTGCAGTAGGTTCAGTCCATTCTTTTTTTCTATTAGAATTTAATGCAAGTGATTGGAAGTAAGTTTGAACATGAAATTGCACAATGGGCAAATTCTCATCCTCTAAAGAAACTTTAGTAAAATCTGTCTTCCAGTTCCCCAGCTATGGATGAGAAGTACCCAGGCAAAACTTCTTCCCACTAGTTAAACTTAGATTGTTATCTCTTTGAAACTGACTGTTACCAGCATTCCATGTCTTGCTGCCTCTGGTGCATACATTTTCCTTTTCTTTAAGCAATGCTAAAATCTCTTGGTCATTACCACTTGGATATTTGTTTTAGATTAAAAGATGTCAGATCACTGAATAAAAAACAATGATATGACTATGCAACTTATAGGAATAATATTAAACATAAACACTGCATGCAACTCCCTCACCTCTGGTGGTACAAAGATCAAGGAGATGAGCAAAGTGACACATGACACTTTTAACAGAAAGGATGTAAGTCAACTCCACCACCACAGCTCACTTCCTGATCTTAGGTTTTATGGCATTTTCCTCTTGTGGGTTTTCTTGACAATTTAATTTGCTGTTTCACCTAAGTCTCTACAAATCCCTCCAAATGCCTGTATGTTTGCTGGCTCCTGAGCATCACTAGCAAAGTGTTTAAAGGAAGAAAAACCAACTGCCTTCTCACTTGATATGAAGAACCCACTTGTGACAATCAGGCTGGAAAGTCTCTTCTCTACACAGCTGTGCTAACAGATGCTGATCAGTCAGTAACCTTTCTCACCAGAACAGTTCAAAGCCTTCTTCCCAACTTTGTTTTTAATTTAATTATCATCTGAAGAGAGGAAAATCCTTTTATGCATCACTGAGAAAGAGATATATCTTGGGACTGCAATAACAATGATATTGCCTATTATAAGGTCTGAGAACTGTCTGATAAAAGCAAAATTTTGTGACAGATCAGAGAAGCATTTAGTTTAAAAAAATTTTTTTGGATTGCTCTTCAAATAATGCAGACCTTAGGTAGACTGAAAACAGGAAATTAAATGTTCTCTATGAATAACAGACACTACTTGGAACAAAAAAATTCTTTAAGTTGATGATTGTCTTGGTTTATTTGATTGGTGTAAAAAAAATCAGTTTCATTCCAGTGTGAACCTTTTTATATTGCTTTCCCATGCTAAACAGGGAAGAAAGTATCTCACAATCTGGTTTATTCTAACACTGAAATAGCATATGTGAAAAGATGAATAACTTAGGGAAGGCTAAGTGATTTCTGATCAAGAGATTGATAACAATGATATATTCAAACTAGCAATTTCCTTTACTAATTTTGAATAGAGGTCTCAGATTCATGCCTTCCCTTTCATCCCACTTTACTATGGTCATCGTTTGTGTAGTGGATGACTGATCTGGCTCTTTACATTTAAATGAGCCCATGGACCACAGGCCACTGGCCCATATCCATTATGAGTTAACCTCTGACCCTGAATTTATTCTCAACTTTGCCCTTGAAAAATCATATCTACTCTGCCCTCTGCTTCCCAGGCTGCTCTTGTTATCTTACATTTCTGACTTCCTCAGTTCAGTTTAAATCAATATTGCTGATTTTGATTAAATGTATCTGCTTCCTATGCAGCTATGCATAATGTTAACCAGTAGGGCTGCAGGGATAAGATACACCCTCCTTTTTTGATACATTTTGTCTCATGCTAAAGATACTCAAAAAATCATTTCTGTAAAGTGAGATATTAGCAGATGGTCTTCCACAGGTTGATTTAAGGACTAAGGCTTATCTCATCTTGCAGCTCCAAGGTAGAGTCTACCTCTTAATTCTTGGCTCCCAATTGGTGGATAGAGAGCAAAAGAGGGTGAAGAATTATGTGACTTTTTTATAGGCTAGGTCTATTGTCAGATACATTGATTTCATCAACATTTCCTGGTTGTATCTTGCTCACGTGTCCATACCCATCTATAAGTTATCTAGATTTGTTAGTTTCCTATTGCTGCTATAAAGAATTATCAGAAATGTAGTGTTTTAACAGAATACAAACTTATTCTTTTACAGTTCTTGATGTCAGAAGTCTGAAATCAGTTTCACTGGGCAAAATCAAGACTCTGAGGGAAGAAACAATTTCCTTGTCTTTCTTAGCCTCTAGTGGTTGCGTGTGTTCCTTGGCTTGTGGTCCCTTCCTCACATCATGCCAACCTCTTGCTTCCATTGTTATTTATTCTCCTATTGATTTTTTAATCTCCTGCCTCCCTTTATAAGGGTCATTGTGAATACATTGGGCCTAACTAAATCTTCCAGAATAATCTCTCAAGCTTGAGATCCTTAACTTAATTATATCTGCAAAGTGCCCTTTACCATGTAAGGTAACGTATACACAGGTTCTGAGGATTAGGATGTGGACATCTTCCTGGACCATTATATCTATAACAAGAGGGAAACTCTAACTCTGTGCTGTGGTGGGGATGGGGAGAGGAACCTGATTTAGAGACGGTTTTCCAATTTCTATAATAATAGTAATGTCTATTGTATAGTGTGCACTTAATCTTTATGATACATTTCCTATATGTATATTATATCACTATATAGAAATACACATGTATATACAAAATTAGTATATATATATGCTAGATAAATACTGTATATGTATTATATTAATTCATTCAACAGTTCTGTGAGTAAAGTACTACTATTTCTAATTTACAAAGGCAGGAAAATGAAGCTTAGAAGATTTAAAATGTGTCCAAAGTATCAAGGTTAGTGGTGAAGCTGGAATGAAATCCAGGTCTGCCTGACTCTACAACCTGCCCCTCTTAATCTCTACAAGGTGCTGTCAACAGAGAATTAAACACAGGATACTCTTGGATGATAAGAAAGGAGCCTTTGTCTCAAAGCAGAGCTGCAGGGATAATTTCTCAGAGGTCTTCAATACAAGAACTTATACTGATTCTCAGTTGCTGACCCTTAATTCCTTGGCACTACAGTCTCTCCCTGTCTCTTGGTTTGTGTCTCCTTCCAGCTATTCTTGGAAACCCATTAGCTGATGTATCCAGTCCCTTGTCATTCCCACCAGTGCTGGAATCTGTGACTCAAACTGGGCCTTAAGTTCTGTCATTCTGACACTAAGCTGATGCTATCACTGGGAAGGAAAAAAATATGACAAGATTCAGGTCAGGGATAACTCAAAAGAGAAAATGAAAGACAGGGATCAAGCCCGGCTCAAATCGTCAACATGTCCCCGACAAAGAGCCTGGATGGCTGCCACTTCAACGCACCTTTCTGAGGCAGCCCTGCTTGGCCTTGAAAGAAGGGTCTTCCAGTCTTCAGGTCAGCTGACTTCTATTCTCACCTCATCAGACTGCACACGTCAGAATTGCATACAGCATCTCTTTAGCAAAGAGATTTTGACTTGTGTCCACCCAAAATAAATCATGACTTCTGCATGGACTCTCTCATTTGGCAGAAATTAAGTTAATATGCCAGCACATGGATGACCCAAATGACCTTTTTCTGAAAAACATCAAAGTAAGCCATTGTGGTTTTGCACTAACAAGCCTTGAGAAGTGGTAATCATTCTTTCCCTTACTTTTTCACGGTGACATCTGTTAACCTTTCCCTGACTTTCTTATAATGTCTATGCTATGGACAGAAGAAGACAGAGTGGTACAATTTAGCAAAATATGATTATTGGTGTATCATATTTTTAATGAAACACCACAAACTTCTTGTTGCTGAAGCCTCCCCATCCTCACCTAACAAAGATAATCTACCTGTTTAAAAACAACATATTTGAAACTCCCACTTATTTAAATTCATAGTCAGATACCTTTGTTACCTGATTAGCAAAACCTGAAGTCATCAGCTCTTCTAAATGAAGTCTTTCAGAGGACACCATTGAAAAGAATTCCATCCAGAGCCATTGTAACACAATGCAGTAGACAGAGCCCTCTATACTAAGGCCAAATTTTCAAATATGAATGTACTCAACACATATTCAATAAGGACCTATTCTTTACCAAACACCATGCTAGATGATGCAGAAAATCTTGGTTCTTGTACTAGTTTTGTTAATAATTAGCAGTGTGACTTTAAGGAAAACACAACTTCCTAGGCCACAGCATTCCGATCTCTCAAATAGGTATAATAATAGTTGTCCAATCATGCTCAGAAATTTGTTGTGAATTTCAAATAAGAGAATATATTTGACATTCCTTTGTGAATGACAGCAAATGACTCTATAAGCATTTATTATTCATATAAATGTGATGAACTTTACTTTCAATTCAAACATAGTGAGTATATATAGTTTCCAAAATTGGTGAAAAAGAACTCACTTTCTTAGCAAAGATTTTATGAAAAATAACTGCTCCCCTATTCCCTCACACTGATTGGCATGAGATTTTCTGTACTAATTTCTTGATAACCTGTAGGTAAGTCATTACAATGTAAGTGTCTTTCTGGGCTACAGGGCACATTATGTACAATACTAGTGTTGCCAGCACAGGAATGCAATACTCATGAATACATACATAATGTGTAGCTATTCACCTCTGACATGTTTAAGTATATGTATGTTTAGTTTCCTGGCAAAATTACAGAGAGTACAAATTATTTCAATTAAAAACAAACATGCTTTTCATGAAATTAATTACATGTTACATTTAGACTTAGACATTGTATGGTGAAATATGGTTGTAAACACAGCTATTAAAACTGCATTAGGGAAATTCAGTCTATCCAAATTTCTCTCTCCAATCCATGTTTAAAACTTTGAATTAAAGAATTGATTAATTTTTGTTTCTTTACCAGATAGTGCTCTTTAAAAAAGCAGTGGTATGTTCATGTACATTCAATTGAATTACAAGCTTCTAGGTAAGATACTGACTGCTGAAATGGTGCATAGTTTCACTGGGAAGAACGTTGGAAAAAATTTTTTAAATACACAAACATGTCTCTGCATAAGTGTGTAATATCCCCATATGCACAGAATCATAACATTGGAAAGGACCATGGATTTAATGTAGCCTGAACTACCCTTAAGTGATTGATTGCTCCCTTACAACATACTTGAGTACATGCAAAGTCCTGGCCATCCATCCTTAAACCTCCTAGTATGGAGGGGGTCATTGCTACCCAAAAAAGGGCATTCAATTTTCGTTAACTCTCTTTGTTTAAAGTTCTTTGTAATTAAAAAAAAAATATATATATATATTTATTTAGCTGGCACAGTGGTAGGCTCAGGATAAACAGATAATAAGAAATGCATCATTCTTATCTTCTGGACGTTTAGAAGCTAGATCAAAATTATGAAAAAATAGTGAATTTCTAGCAAATTCAATAATTTTCTCTAGTCACAGATGTGAAGATGATTATACAAAGGTAAAAATATTAAATGATTTATATTTTATAGTATGCTTTCTTCAAAGGCATATTAGAAATCACTTAATACATAGTTGTATTTGTCTTCTTAGAGGATATATACACATTAATATAAATAGAACACTGTTTCCCTGAAATCAAAATTTTAAATGAATTTGCAGAACATTGCTTTAGATGAAATATTAAATGCTGTTTAGATGATAACATCATCTATGATTTTGAATAATAATATAAATCTTCCTTGAATGACAAGTTGTTCTACAGTGATTAGATCAATTTTGACCGTTGGACAAAGAATGCAGCGTAACATTCAGAACAGTGTCTCACACTTCAGTTTTCAGAGTATAGAAAATTATTTTCTATGGCAAATACCCTCCCTGGTTCTACAACTTTGAAAAACTTAGTACAATTTAAGTGATTTGGAGAGAACAGTAGTTTAAATTATCAGCCCCCAATTTAAGCAATCTTATCAGACTATCCTTCTGTAGCTAAACTTTATTAGTTAAAATAATATTACAGTTAGATATCTAATGATAGAAATGCATACAGAAAATAAACAAGTTTACCTGCCTATTGTATTCTAATTTCTGAGTTGAATCAAGAAATCTTAAAATATTTTTAGCAATTTTTAATTTAGAGATTACTTTAAACATTGAATAAAGAATTAAGGAATATAACCCTTTTAAGAGGAATAATTGGAATTTATAATACCCTAAGAACAGATGTGAAGTATGGACTATTTCATTCTGATGATCATAGATCAATAAAAATAATCTCAGGATGTGAATTTATTTTAGATTTTCATTTGTTTAATATAGTATGATAAAATTCATTGTGAGTTTTTGAAAAAGGCAGCTTTAATGAGATATAATGAACATGTCATTCAATTCACCTAAAGTGTACAACGAAAGGGTTTTTTTAGAACATTCAGAGTTGTGTGACTTCTAACATTCTATTTTTAGAACATTTTTTTCACCCCCAAAAGAAACCCTGTACCCATTAGCAGTCACACGCTATCTCCCCTCCAAGCTCAAGACAAACAATACTCTACATTCTGTACATAGATTTGCATTTGGGACATTTTTTGTAAATGGATTCATACAATATGTGATCCTTTGAAACTGACTTCTTTCACTTATAATGTTTTCAAGGTGTAGTCATGCTGTAGCATGTACCAGTACTTCATTCATTTTTATTGCTGAATAATATTCTATTATTCATCATAATCATGGTATGATTATACCGCATTTTGTCCATTCATCAGTTGATGGACATTGAATTATTCTACATTTTGGCTATTAAGACTAATGCTGCTACATACATTCATGTAGGTGTTTTTGTGTGGACATACATTTACATTTATCTTGGATAAACACCTAGGAGTGGAATTGCTGGTTCATATGGTAACTCTATGTTTAACATTTTGAGAAATGGTCAAATTGTTTTTCAAGGCTGCTCTATTATAATATTTTATATTTTGCCAGCATTGTATAAGGATTCCAATTTCTCCTTTATCTTTGCCAATATGTTATTGTCTGTCTTGTTTTTTTGTGATCCTAGTGGGTATGAAATATTATCTCAATGTGTTTTGAAATTGCTTTTACTTAATGTCTAATGATGCCGAGCATCTTTATCTATGTAGGAGTTCCTTACATATTCTGGACACAAGTCTTAGATAATGCCATGAAAATATTTTTTTTCCCTAATGTGTGTGTTGATTTTAACTTTCTTCATGGTATCATTTTCAAAACAATTTTTTTTAATTTTTATAAATTCCTATTTATCTATTTTTTAATTTTGTCATTGTGCTTTTGGTGTAGATTTTCTGAAAGTTTTGCCTAATCTGAGGTCATGAAGATTCACTCATATGTTTTCTTCTAAGAGTTTTATTTTTTTAATCACCTGTATTTAGATCAATGATCCTTTTTGAGTTAGGTTTTGTGTATGGGATGATAAAATAAAATTTATATTTTAAGGGAAGACAAGAAAATATAAACATAAAATCCTCTCTCTCTCTGTCTGTTTGGGCCTCCTCTCTCCCTCCCTAATGTGCAGTGTACATCTGCATTATGCATTAACCAGACCTCTTCAAAGATGGGAGTGCCTGCTCAACCTTAATGATCTATTTTTTCTGACTCTAGCAATATAATTTCTTAAAAGAATAGCATTTTTTCCAACTCTGTAGGGGGTTATGATGACTTGCTACTCACTTTGTTTTGTATGTACTTACCTGGATTATGTATCCTTGGTGAACTTTATGTAAAGTAACAATATGTCATTTTGATGTATGCTCTTTTGTCTAGAAAATGTATATAACTGTGCCTTCAACTTCTAACGTGTGGAATAGTTCTCAGAACTGTCTGAGAGTCTGTCTCCTGGGTTATAATCCTTAGTTTGGTTTGAGTAAAATTCCCTTTTTTCTTCTTTATTTTTAATTGAACTTTCATCGACAGGGATAAGGAAGGGATCCAACTTCATTGCTTTTGCATGTGAAAACACAATTTTTTCAGAAAAGTTTATTGAAAAAATGATAATTTTCCCATGTAAGTGTCTTAGCACCCTTGTCACAAATCAATTGACCAAAATATAAAAGTTTATGTATGGAATCTAAATTCTATTCCATTATCCTATATGTCTATCTTTATGCTGGTATTACACTGTCTTGATTAATGTAGATTTATAGTAAGTTTTAAAAATAGGAATTCTGGCTTCAACTCTGTTAAAAATTTTAAGATTATTTTGGCTTCTCTATTTATTAGAATTTCCATATGAATTTTAGGATCTGCTTGTTAATTTTTGCAGAAACAGAAACCAGCTAGGATTTTGATAGACACTGTGTTGAAGTTGTCCATCAATTTGGGAATATTGTTATTTTAACAATTTCAATATCAAGTATTCTGAGCCATGGACATTGAATGTGATTACATTTATTTAGGTATTCTATAATTTCTTTTAACAATATTTTCAAGTTTTCAGTGTGAAAATCTTACATTTGTTTTGTTAAATTTTTTCATAAATATTTTATTCTTTTTGAGCCATTATGAGTGGAATCACTTACTTAATTTCATTGTCAGATTCTTCATTGTGAGTGACTAGATATACACCTAAATTTTCTAAAATGGTTTTGCATCCGGTAAACTTGCTGAACTTGTTTTTTAGTTACATAAGTCACACTGCTCCCATGGATTCTTAAAAGTGTTTTACATAAAAAATCATTTCATCTGCAAGTACAGATAACTTTACTTCTCTTTTTCACGTCCGAATGTCATTTATGTTTCTTGTCTACTTTCACAGGCTAGAACTTCCAATACAATATTGACTAGAAATGGCAAGAGCAGACATTGTTGCCTTGTTCCAGATCTGAGGGTAAAAGCATTCATTCTTTCACAATTAAGTTTGATGTTACATGGTGTTTGTCAATATAGTTCATCTTAAAAAAAAATTTGTTTCATTAATTTTCTCTACTTTTTTTCATTACTCTACTTCACTTATTTCCATTCTAATATCTATTATTAATTTTCTTTTATCTAATTTCAGTTTAGTTTGCTTTCTTTTTTCCAGTATCTTTAGGTAGTATAGTTAAGATATTGATCTGAGATTAAAATAAAATATTATTATAGTATTTATGGCTATACATTTTCTTCTAAGCACTGCTGATTTATATTTATTATTATTATTATTATCATTTATCTCAAAGCATTTTCTAATTTCCCTTGTGAGTTCTTGGGACTATTGGTTATCTAAAATTGATTGTTTTTTTTTCATATATTTTTTAATTTTCAAAATTTCCTTCTGTTTTGGATTTCTAATTTCATTCTATTGTGGTGAACAAGCATACTTCGTATGATTTCAATCATTTTAAATTTATTGAGTTTTGTTTTATGGCCTTGCATTAGTATCTGGTCTATTCTTGAGAATGTTACATGCTTGCTTGAGGAGAATACATGTTTTTCTGTTGTTAGGTAGAGAGTTTTATAGATGCCTCTTAGGTCTGGTTGGTTTTTCGTGTTTTTCAAATCTTCGTTTTCCTCTTCACCTTCTACCTAGCTGCTCTATTTATTATTGGAAGTGGCGGCTATTAAGATCTCCAGCTCTTATTGTTGATTTGTCTATGTTTCCCTTCAATTCTGTCAGCTTTACTTCATGTATTTTGGGACTCTATTATTAGGTGCATATATATTTATAATCATTATATTTTCTGATGGATTAAGTCTTTTTCATACTAGAATGTCTTATTTTACCTCTTGGAACATTTCTTTTAAACTCTGTTTAGTCAGACATGAGTACAGCCGCTCCAGCTCTCTTATGATTGCTGCTTATAGAACTTTAGTTCTATATAGCTCTATTTTCTCTCTCCCTTTTTGAAACTATTATTGATATACACATGCCATCAATATGGGTTACAAATCCAACAATGATGAGTTATAATTATTACTTTATATAATTTATGTCTTTTAAGGAAACTGAGAGATGAATGGAAAGCAAATATACATTTATGGACCCAGTATTATTGACCTCCCTCACTTCAGGTAGGTCTTCCTCCTTATAAGGGGGAGCTCACTGTGATCAAATAAGCTCCAAAACCCTGGGTTGCACTGCCTAGAATAGATTAGAACTTCTGCAACAGGTAACTGATGGGAGGGGTGAGGAGAGTGAGAAACGCTGACTGTCTGTTTCTTCCAGCAAGAAACTGGAGCACTAAACTAGGAGCTGGGAGACAAGGTAGCCCATTCTTGGCACACTTGACCAGAGGGGAACTTCTGTCACACTAAGCTAGGGGGTGTGGAGTGAATGGATAGTAGCTGCAATGCCACACACTTGCTGTTCTTAGCAAGATTTTGTAGATTTTCTCCATAAATGTTTTTCCATTTTCTGTGCACCCTTAGGACAATTTCTAGATTCTTCAAGGTTGTTTTTTGTTTTTGTTTTTGTTTTTTGCTCCAATCATGATTGTTTTGCTGGGGAGAGTGTGTCTGATGGACACCTCACATCACTATTCCAGAAGTCTTGTCTGAGAGAGCTATTTCTTTTATTGACCATATATAATTTGTTTGCAATTATTGTTCTTAAGTTTGCCTCTTTTCATTGGCAGATCTTCTGTGCCACTGATCTACCATTTGGGGTGCGTACAGATGCCCATGTTTCCCAGAGTGACACCCCTGCTGTATGAAGAGGGCACTGGTTTGGGATATAGCCCCTCATATCTGCTTCATTGAATACCTCTTTTATCCACAGCCAACCCTGTATCTTTTTTTCCCATATCTTAATTTCCTATAATATATAAGGCTCCCTTACATATAAGCTCCTTTAACTGTTTCTTGCTTAACATGTTTTTTTAGTTCACTATAACAAATGCTCTGTTATGAATGAATTCCTATTTGCTGGTGTCTCTCTTTCGGCGTGGTGCCAAAATCTCATATCACACTCAAGGTGTCATCTGAAAAGCAAGGCAGAAAGTGATCCTAACACCTCATCTGTTAAAAAACATATTTGCAACCTCTTGTGACTTCCTCTTTTCACAGTTGACACAAAAAGCTGTATTGTCAGCTAAAACAACACATTCCTTTGTTGTTTGCAGTATTCTTTTCCATATCTTTCTCTACCCTTCACTTATACAGTATCATCAGAAAATAATCTTGATTATTTATCCACTGCATCAAAGTTTGCGGTGGTGGTAGCGGAGTCTTGGAGGTCATAGCTTTGGTCTCTCTTACTTGTGCCAAACTAAATATGAGTTCTTCCTTGTCAAACTAGTGGTAGTTTTTTCTCCTTAGGTTAGTTGTCTCTTTCTTTTACAGATGGCCAGTTACACTTTTAAAAGGCTGCTCAAGTTTTGTTAACTTTGATTTTTTTTTCCTTATATTACTTCTTGTTGCTGTTGCTTTCTCTACTCTGTATTTACACAGCGTACTCCTGTGTTACATTAACAAACTCTGCTTCTCTCACTCTGTTCCTTGCCATAACTTTGCCTCTCCTCCATTCCTCTTATATTTCAATAGGTTATTTTTAACTAGTTTTTGAGATGAAAATAATCCAATTTAATTAATTCATACTAGCTTGTGAGTGAATAACAAATTCATCTTCTTCCAAATGGTATTCATCTGTTTATTTCTAACAAGTAAATAGCACATTAATTTTATTCAAAGGCTATCAGGGCACTTTGTCTTAACATAATGCCTTCACGGTGCCTTTAAACTATATCACATAAATGATAAGATACTTCACTTATACAAAATTAAAGTACTACTAATAATGACTGCTGATAATCAATTTTTCTCTGACACTTTACAATTTACAAAGCATCTTTGGCATTACTCTTTCATTTGATCTTAAAAATATTTTGTGAGGTAGGTATCATTACCCTCACTTGCATTTTACTAGTATATTTATTTGGAAAAGAATATGTGTCAAATTAAATTTGCAGCATTACTCCTGTTTTATTGCAGTCACAATGCAGGGAATATTGAATGGCATAGTTTAAATTATCTGCATGTTTCCTATATTTCCTATATGGAAAATTATCTTCTCATTGAAGACCTTGAAAAGCTGACTATAAAATGCTGTTGCTATTCTGTAAGGAAAAGTGACCTGATTTGTAACTTATTATTAGGAGCATGCAGTATTGCTAGTGATTCTCTCCCTCTCTGTCTCTCTACCATGCTTGGGGAAGAATTAGAAAGCAAGTGTCCACTTGCTCTATGATAAGAAATGAAATTAGCTGATTGATAAAGTTTCAGACTCACATTCACCCTCTTCCAACACCACTGAATTTTTAATGGTCTGTTTTTTAATTGCTTCTTCAACTGTGCAAAGGTAGTGTGGGAGTGAGAAGTGGGGAAAAAAGGGATGTGAGATGTTGAATTTTTTTTTCCTTTGGATGGTGCTATAAAATAGTACCTATTACGTAAAGGTTAAAAAAAGAATAAAGGTGGGAATATAATAACATATTCTGTTTCATAAAAACTTTCCATTTAAAATGCTTTCCCAGACTTAATTTACTCATTCTTCACTGTCTTAGGCTAGAGGTACAAATATTTGTGTAAGACTTGGCCACTAACCTCAACTGACTCATGGTCAAGTGGTAGAGACACGTAACCAAATGATTCTACTGAGTGTTAACTAGAGGACTTGGTTAGAATTATTCAGTCCATTATTTGTGTTATTCCAGAAGGTAATATACACATGGAGATACAATAAGAATACTTTAGGAGAAAAAGGAATCTATGTATATTTCACACTATTCATATTCTATAATGAACAAGATAAGCTGTTCTTTAACTTTCTTACACTTGGAATACATGTAAAATCAGGAACAGCATTTTGGTGTGTGTGTATGTGTGTGTGCATGCATGTGTGTGTGTGTGTGTGTGTTCAATTCTCATATGTTTTGATTGATGGTCCATTTCTACAAACCAGATTGAGATTTCAAGAATGTGTGCATCTATTTACAATAGCCACAACATTGGAAGCAACCTAAGTATTCATTGACAAATAAATGGATAAAGAAGATGTGGCACATATATACAATGGAATATTAGCCATAAAAGGAAACGAAACTGACTTATTTGTAGTGAGGTAGATGGGCCTAGAGTCTGTCATACAGAGGGAAGTAAGTAAGAAAAAGAAAAACAAATACCATATGCTAACGCATATATATGGAATCTAAAAAAAAAAATGGTACTGATGAACCTAGTTGCAGGGCGGGAATAAAGACGCAGACAAAGAGAATGGGCTTGAGGACACGGGGAGGGGGAGGGGGAAGCTGGGGCAAAGTGAGAGTAGCATGGACATATATACACTACCAAATGTAAAATAGATAGCTAGTGGGAAGCAGCCGCATAGCACAGGGAGATCAGCTCATAGGGAGGGTTAGAAGGAGGCTCAAGAGGGAGGGGATATGCGGATATATGTATACGTATAGCTGATTCACTTTGTTGCACAACAGAAACTAACATAGCATTGTGAATCAATTATACTACAATAAAGTTGTATTAAAAAAAATAAATGAAACAAATGTACTGTTTTCCAAAAAAAAAAAATAAAGTGCGCATGACGTCATGAGGTGTTCCACCTCAGAGAACTTGGAAATAAAGATAAAAAAATTTCTTTCTGGGATTTAGAAAATTAATTTAATGTATTATCAATAAGATTAGATATATTTAGGCATACCTCAGAGATATTGCTGGTTCAATTCCATACAACTGCAATAAAGTGCATACTGGAATAAAGCAAGTCATGCAAATTTTTTGGTTTTCCAGTGCATATGAGAGTTATGTTTATACTATTCTGTAGTCTATTAAGTGTGCAATATGTTATTAAGTAGCATTATGTCTGTAAACAACAATGTACATACATTAATTTAAAAATACTTTATTGCTAAAAATGCTAACCATTATCTGAGACTTCAGTGAGTTGTAATCTTTTCGGTGACAGATTTTGCCTTGATGTTGATGGCTACCGATTCAGTGTGGTGGTGCTGAAGGTTGGAGTGACTGTGGTAATTTCTTAAAATCAGACAATAGTTAAGTTAAGCTTGCTGTTATGGATTGACTCTCCCTTTTATGAATGATTTCTCTGTAGCTTGCAATGTTGTTTGATAGCATTGTACCCACATAGAACTTCTTGTAAAATTGGAGCCAACCCTCTCAAACCTTGTCACTGCATTATAAATTGTTTATGTAATATTTTAAATGTTTTGTTGTCAACAACAATCTTCACAGCATCTTCACTATAAGTAGTTTCCATCTCAAGAAAACACTTTCTTTACTCATCCATAAAAAGCAACTCTTCATTGCTCAAGATTTATCATGAGATTGAAGAAATTCAGTCACATCTTCAGGCTCCACCTCTAATTCTCTTACTATTTCCACCATTTCTGCGTTACAGCCAAGCCTTGAACCCTTCAAAATCATCAATAAGGGTTAGAATCAACTTCTTCCAAACTCCTTTTAATGTAGCTATTTTGACCTCTTTCTATGAATGAAAAAATGCTCTTACTGGCATTTAGAATGGTGAATCTTTTTCAGAAGTTAAGTTTCTCAATTTACTTTGCCCAGATCCATCAGAGAAATCACCATCTATGGCAGCTATGACTTTACAAAATGTACTTCTTAAATTATAAGACTTGAAAATCAAAATTACTCCTTGATCCCTGGGCTGCAGAATGGATGTTGTATTATCAGGGATGAAAACAATATTAATCTCATTATATATCTCTATCAGAGTTGTTTAGTGACCAAGTGCATTGTCAATGAGCAGTAATATTTTGAAAGGAATCTTTTTTTTTTTTCTGAGCAGTAGGTCTCCATAGTGGGCTTAAAATAATCAGTAAACCATGTTGTAAACAAATTTGCTGTCATGCAAGCTTTTTTTTTCAATTTATAGAGCATAGGCAAAATAGATTTAGCATAATTCTTAAGGACCCCAGGATTTTCAGAATGATAAATGAGCATTGGCTCCAACTTTAAGTCACCAGCTGCGTCAACTCCTAACAAGAAAGTTAGGCTTTCCTTTGAAACTTTGAAGCCAGGCATTGACTTCTCCTCTCTAGCTACGAAAGCCCTAGATGGCATCTTCTTCTGGTATAAGGTGATTTTGTCTACATTCCAAATCTGTTGTTTAATGTAGCCTCCTTATTTCATTATCTTAGCTAGATCTTGCTGCAGCTTCTATATTAGCACTTGCTGCTTCACCTTGCCCTTTTATGTCATGCAGATTGTTTCTTTCCTTAAATCTTAAGAACCAACCACTACTAGCTTCAGACTTTTCTTCTGCAGCTTCCTCACCTCTCTCAGCCTTCATAGAATTGAAGAGAGTTAGGGCCTTGCTCTGGGCTAGGCTTTAATTTAAGGGAATGTTGTGGGTGCTTTGATCCCCTGTCCAGACTACTAAAACTTTCTCCATATCAGCAATAAGGCTGTTTCACTTTCTTACCTTTCCTGTGTTCACTCTAGTAACACTTTTAATTTCCTTCAAAAACTTTTCTTTTGAAATCACAGCTTGGCTAACTGTCTTCTGCAAGAAACCTAACTTTTGGCCTGTCTCGACTTTTGACATGCCTTTCTCACTAAGCTTAATCATTTCCAGCTTTTGATTTAAAGTGAGATAAATGCAACTCTTCCTTCCACTTGAACACTTAGAGGTCATTGTAGGGTTATTAATTGGCCTAATTTCAATATTGTTGTGTCTCGGAGAATAGGGAGACCAGAGGAGAGAAAGAGAGATGGAGAACAGCAGTCAGTGGAGCAAGCAGAACACAAACAACATTTACCAGTCAATTTTGTGCTCTTACATGGGCACAGTTAGTGGCACCCCAAAACAATTACAATAGTAACATCATAGGTCACTAATCACAAAATCACCACACCAGTGGTGATAATGATGAACAAGTTTGAAACATTGCAAGATTAACCAAAATGTGACACAGAGACACAAAGTGAGCAAATACTATTGGAAAAATGGCACCAATACATTTGCTTGACTCAGTGCTGTCCCAAATCTTGTTTTGTTAAAAACACAATATCTACACGTCAATAAAGCAAAGTGCAGTAAAATGAAGTATGCCTGAACATTTGTTCCTTGATGGTACACGATGGCTCCAATATCCATAAGATCTTGTCTGAATCTGATTGAAGTTATTGACTTATCAGAAGATTAAAAATGACCTGTTAATTAGGATGGAGATTGATCAATAATGACAGCATGGATAAAGGAGGGCCTGCTGTCCAAGTGTTGCCAGTATTCATCAAATACACTATTCCATGAAAAATCTGGCCAAGTAAGACATAGTACATTTTAGAAAGATTAACATTCATATCCCATGTTCAGTCTGGACAGTGAGTATGAATTAAGTTTTAACACATTCTATGACTGTGTAAAGTATTCTGCTTTTATAAGTGGAGCTCCTTGAATTAAGCATGATTATAATTTTTAACACTTAATTTCTCAGGTGCTGGGGAATAATTTTCTTTGCTTTATTTTTCAAAATAATGTCTAGTGTCCTTTGTTCCTTTCCTCAACCTCTTCCCTACATCCCTGCCCCCTGCTGCACTACCTGAGGAGGAGTAATATATTGATACAGGACTATAAGATGATGAATTTAGTGATGTCCTGAGCTGATGAAAAGGAGAATAATAGGCACAACTTTGTCTGGATTTATAATATGCCATCACTCTGATAAGATTTTTATATATATTAGCTTGTTTAATTTTCATCACAACCCTATGAAATAGGCATTATTATTTCCATTCTATGGTGAAGTTAGCTAATCTGCCCAACATCACAGTTATCAAATATCAAGATTGTATTTAAATCCAGGTCTGTTAGACTCCAAAGCTCAGGATTTTAACCAAATGCTACATGAACTTGGAATTTGCTTGTAATTTAAATTTTATTAAACTATTCACAACAAAGAACAAGGATGACATATGAGCTGAATTCTCTCTTTATCAGAACTGTTGTCATACCTAACTCAAACTGCAGTAATGGAGCCAAAAGAGAACATAGTGCTTGTTATCTCAGAAGCTAGACTTTGGGGGCAAAGATTCACCTTTCAAAGTTAACTGTTCACATGCAAATGGAATATTCCTTGTGATAAGAGAGGTTACAAATTATGGGGGTTTTTTTAGTGCATTTAACAGAACTTATGTTTAAGTATGTCCTTGGATAAAATTTCACTGCAAGCCAAAAATATTTTTAATGCCTTCTTCCTTGGTTTTAGATATCTTGAAGTAGGTACTGGAAAAAAAAATTGTTAGTTTATTCTGTCATTGTTAGATTCAGTTTTCTGCATGTCTAAATTATATATCCATAATCACCATTTTGTTGTGTTTCTTACATACTCTATCCTTGCTACCTTTTTTGTCTGACTATTCTATTAGTTACAAAAGAAAAGTTTTTAACACTTCCATCATGATTGTAGATTTGTCTGTTTCTCATTTTAACAGTCAATATTTGTTTTTTGTGTATTGAATCTATGTGATTGTGTACATACAGATATAGAATTATGATATTTCTGTTGGATCAACTCTTTTATCATTAGGTAAGGTCACTGTTTGGCAATTTTCTTTGCATTACTCTATTTTGTCTGATATTAACATATCTGTACCATATTTGTTTTGGTTACTTCTCTATGTATGTTTAAGATATATCTCTTTTAAGCATAATTTTTTTTTTAATTTTTGTTTTGCTTTTGTATTTTGTTTACTTGTTAATCCAGTCTGGCAACATTAGCTTTTAACTTGGAGTATTTATTCTATTTGTATTTAATATAACTATTGATGTAGTTGGGTTTATATTTATCATTTTGTTATTTGTATTCAATCAAGCCAAGTGTTTCATGATTTTTTTTTCTCTAATTTTTTAGCTTCCTTTGGACTAATCAAATATTTTCATTTCACATTTTTTCTCATACACTAATTTGTTCCATATGTATTTTTATAATTTTTAATGGTTACATTTGAGATTAAACATCTATTTTTGATTTATTAGAGTCCAACACAAATTATTACTTTACAACTTCCTCAATAATACAAGATCCCTAGTACACTCTTACTGCATTTACCTCTATCCCACCCTGGGTGTTAATGTTGTCATGCCTTTTAAAATTTTATATATTTTCATCCCACAATGCATTACAATTATTGTTTTGTGCAGTCAAATTTTATTTTATTTTTAAAATAGTTTTATTAAGGTATAATTGATATACAAAGAATTGCACATATGTAACATGTACAATTTGATGAGTTTGGACATATGCAAATATCCATGATACCTTTGCCCTTTGCTTTTGATTTTTGTTTCAAAACTGATTTGAGTATTCATTGTATTTCCCCACATGTTTACTCTTTTCTTTGCACTTCATGCCTTCCTTTCATTCAATGTTTTCCTTTGTGATCCTTTTCTTTCTACCTAAAATTTTTCTTTACTGTGTCTTTTGGTACCGGTTTACTGGTCACCAATTCTCACTTTTTGTCAGAAAACCTCTGAATTCTACCTTTATCTCTGCAGAATACTTTTAATGGGTGTAACATTCAAGATGGACAGTTATTTTTTCTCAGAACTTTGAAGCTATGATTATATATCTTGATTGCTAATTGTTTCTGTTGGACAGCTGATGTCTTTTTGCTACTTTGAAATTAAAATCATTTTTTCTCTGCAATTTTTAAATCTTTTAATTGAAATATAACATGTGTAAAGAAAAGTACATATAATTCTGGTTGCTTTTAAAATTTGCCTTTGTTTTATAGCAGTTTAACTCTGATGTGAACAAGTATATATATACATATATATATTTTAAATTCTGATTGGGGTTTGCAGACCTTCTTGAATTTATGGGTGATAATTTTCATCTGTTTGGGGAAATTCTCAGCTTTCATCATTTAAAATATTCCTTTACCCTATTAACTCTCCTCTTTCTATCTGTGGCCCTAATTAAACTTGTGTTTGACCTTTACATATTGTCCATATCTCTCTGATGCTATTTTCTGTATTTTACATTATTTTTACTCTCTGGAAATTTTCTTTGAGTTGTCTTCCAATTTATAAATTCTGTTACCTACTATTTTTTATACACTCAATCTTTTATGCTGTCTGGGGTTAAGGAATGGGATAGAAGCCTGGGCTTCAATGGGGAGGAGGGTGATTCACAGGATGATAAGAAGAGCAGATGTTTGGTAATTAGATGTGTGTCTTGCCATAAAGATAGGTCATTCAGATAAAAAGTTATCTCTGGGTAATAGCTCTCTTTCTGGGCCAGGACCTATAACTACTTTAGGGTAGTTAAGGGAGAGGTAAAAGTGTTTCCTGAGTCCATTGGGTATCGACTTACTTCAGTTCAAGATAGTCTGCATGCCTAAGTGGCACATTTTGGGGAGGCTCGTTCTGAATCCCTTCAGTATTTATTACATCTAACAGAAAAATGTTTTTGCTTAATTCCCCTAGTATCAATCTAAATTATCTTATTTATTTTTACTTCGTATCTATCTCTTATTTATTTTTAATGATGTAAACTCCATAAAGGTAGGAAAATTATTCGCCTTATTCATCATTTTATACCAAGTATCTAGTAGTATAGTGTCTGAAACAGAATAAGTACCCATTAAATTTTCAGGGATAAATAAATTTAAAAAAAATTATGAAGAAAAATATAAACTTTGTATAGTATATAAAGAAAGAATATCTCACTGAAAATTTCATTCCTATTTTGCAAATTTATATGATGGGATCACAAATTTGGGAGCAACAAAATGGAATTGTGCCACTTAGCAACTTTCCTATTCAGTGTAATTCTTTTTTTTTTTTTAACATCTTTATTGGAGTATAATTGCTTTACAATGGTGTGTTAGTTTCTGATTTATAACAAAGTGATTCAGTTATACATATACATATGTTCCCATATCACTTCCCTCTTGTATCTCCCTCCTTCCCACCCTCCCTATCCCACCCCTCTAGGTGGTCACAAACCACTGAGCTGATCTCCCTGTGCTGTGGAGCTGCTTCCCACTAGCTATCTATTTTACGTTTGGTAGTGTATATATGTCAATGCCACTCTCTCACTTTGTCACAGCTTACCCTTCCCCCTCCCTATATCCTCAAGTCCATTCTATAGAAGGTCTGGATCTTTATTCCCGTCTTGCCCCTAGGTTCTTCATGGCCTTTTTTTTTTCTTAGATTCCATATATATGCGTTAGCATATGGTATTTGTTTTTCTCTTTCTGACTTACTTCACTCTGTATGACAGACTCTAGGTCCATCCACCTCACTACAAATAACTCAATTTCGTTTCTTTTTATGGCTGAGTAACATTCCATTGTATATATGTGCCCCATCTTCTTTATCCATTCATCTGTTGATGGACACTTAGCTTGATTCTGTGTCCTGACTATTGTAAATATAGCTCCAGTGAACATTACGGTACATGACTCTTTTTGAATTATGGTTTGCTCAGGGTATAT
>NC_041229.1:42312862-42314341 GCF_002837175.3 Physeter macrocephalus
GTGGGTTTATCTCTGGGCTTTCTATCCTGTTCCATTGATCTATATTTCTGTTTTTGTGCCAGTACCATACTGTCTTCATTACTGTAGCTTTGTAGTATACTCTGAAGTCAGGGACCTGATTCGTCCAGCTCCATTTTTTTATCTCAACATTGCTTTGGCTATTCGGAGTCTTTTGTGCTTCCATACAAATTGTGAAATTTTTTTTTGTTGCATTGGGAAATGGGAGTGATTTCTTAATTTATCTTTCAGATTTTTAATCATTAGTGTATAGGAATGCCAGAGATTTACATGCATTAATTTTGTATCCTGCTGCTACTTTACCAAATTCATTGATTAGCTCTAGAAGTTTTCTGGTAGCATCTTCAGGATTCTCTATGTATAGTATCATGTTATCTGCAAACAGTGACAGCTTTACTTCCTCTTTTCCAATTTGGATTCTTTTTATATCTTTTTCTTCTCTGATTGATGTGGCTAAAACTTCCAAAATTATGTTGAATAAGAGTAGTGAGAGTGGGCAACCTTGTCTTTTTCCTGATCTTAGTGGAAATGGTTTCAGTTTTTCACCATTGAGAACAATGCTGGCTGTGGGTTTGTCATATATGGCCTTTATTATGTTGAGGAAAGTTCCCTCTATGCCTACTTTCTGCAGGGTTTTTATCATAAATCGTGGCTGAAATTTGTCATAAGCTTTCTCTGCGTCGATTGAGATGATCATATAGTTTTTCTCCTTCAATTTGTTGATATGGTGTATCACATTGATTTATTTGCCTATATTGAAGAATCCTTGCATTCCTGGAATAAACTCCACTTGATCATGGTGTATGATTCTTTTAATGTGCTGTTGGATTCTTCATGCTAGTATTTTGTTGAGGATTTTTGCATCTATGTTCATCAGTGATATTGGCCTGTAGTTTTCTTTCTTTGTGACATCTTTGTCTGGTTTTGGTATCAGGGTGATGGTGGCTTCGTAGAATGAGTTTGGGAGTGTTCCTCCCAATGCTATGTTTTGGAAGAGTTTGAGAAAGATAGGTGTTAGCTCTTCTGTAAATGTTTGATAGAATTCACCTGTGAAGCCATGTGGTCCTGGGCTTTTGTTTGTTGGAAAATTTAAATCTCAGTTTCAATTTCAGTGCTTGTGATTGGTCTGTTCATATTTTCTATTTCTTCGTGGTTCAGTCTCAGCACATTGTGCATTTCTAAGAATTTGTCCGTTTCTTCCAGGTTGTCCATTTGATTGGCATAGAGTTGCTTGTAGTAATCTCTCATGATCCTTTGTATTTCTGCAGTGTCAGTTGTTACTTCTCCTCTTTCATTTCTAATTCTATTGATTTGAGTCTTCTCCCTTTTCTTCTTGATGAGTCTGTCTAATGGTTGAATTTTTTTTATCTTCTCAAAGATCCAGCTTTTAGTTTTATTGATCTTTGCTATTGTTTCCTTCATTTCTTTTTCATTTATTTCTGATCTGATCTTTATGTTTTC
>NC_041229.1:42314456-42348066 GCF_002837175.3 Physeter macrocephalus
TTTCCTTCATTTCTTTTTCATTTATTTCTGATCTGATCTTTATGATTTCTGCTAACTTTGGGGTTTTTCGTTCTTTTTTCTCTAATTGCTTTAGGTGCAAGGTTAGGTTGTTTATTTGAGATGTTTCCTGTTTCTTAAGGTAGGATTGTATTGCTATAAAATTCCCTCTTAGAACTGCTTTTGCTGCATCCCATAGGTTTTGGGTCGTCGTGTCTCCATTGTCATTTGTTTCTAGGTATTTTTTGATTTCCTCTTTGATTTTTTCAGTGATCACTTGGTTATTAAGTAGTGTACTGTTTAGCCTCCCTGGGTCTGTATTTTTTACAGATCATTTCCTGTAATTGATATCTAGTCTCATAGAGTTGTGGTTGGAAAGATACTTGATATGATTTCCATTTTCTTAAATTTACCAAGGTTTGATTTGTGACCCAGATATGATCTCTCCTGGAGAATGTTCCATGAGCACTTGAGAAAAATGTGTATTTTGTTGCTTTTGGATGGAATGTCCAATAAATATCAAATAAGTCCATCTTGTTTAATTTATCATTTAAAGCTTGTGTTTCCTTATTTATTTTCATTTTGGGTGATCTGTCCATTGATGAAAGTGGGGTTTTAAAGTCCCCTACTATGATTGTTTTACTCTTGATTTCCCCTTTTATTGCTGTTAGTATTTACCTTATGTATTGAGGTGCTCCTATGTTGGGTGCATAAATATTTACAATTGTTATATCTTCTTCTTGGATCAATCCCTTGATCATTATGAAGTGTCCTTCTTTGTCTCTTGTAATAGTCTTTATTTTAAAGTCTAATTTGTCTGATATGTGAATTGCTAGTCCTACTTTCTTTTGGTTTCCATTTTCATGGAATATCTTTTTTGCATCTCCTCACTTTCAGTTTGTATGCATCCCTCGGTCTGAAGTGGGTCTCTTGTAGACAGCATATATACGGGTCTTGTTTTTGTGTCCATTCAGTGAGCCTGTGTCTTTTGGTGGGAGCACTTAATCCATTTACATTTAAGGTAATTATAGATACATATGTTCCTATTCCCATTTTCTTAATTTCTTTTGGTTTTTTATTGTAGGTCTTTTCCTTCTCTTGTTTTTCCCTCCTAGAGAAGTTCCTTTAGCATTTGTTGTAAAGCTGGTTTGGTGATGCTGAACTCTCTCAGCTTTTGCTTGTCTGTAAAGGTTTTAATTTCTCCATGAAATCTGAATGAGATCCTTTCTAGGTAGAGTAATCTTGGTTGTAAGTTTTTCTCCTTCATCACTCTGAAAATGTCTTGCCACTCCCTTCTGGCTTGCAGAGTTTTTGCTGAAAGATCAGCTGTTAACCTTATGGGGATTCCCTTGTGTGCTATTTGTTGTTTTTCCCTTGCTGCTTTTAATATGTTTTCTTTGCATTTAATTTTTGATAGTTTGATTAATATGTGTCTTGGTGTGTTTCTCCTTGGTTTTATCATGTATGGGTCTCTCTGTGCTTCCTGGACTTGATTAACTGTTTCCTTTCCCATATTAGGGAAGTTTTCAACAATAATCTCTTCAAATATGTTCTCAGTCCCTTTCTTTTTCTCTTCTTCTTCTGGGACCTCTATAATTCGAATGTTGTGCATTTAATGTTGCTTTAGTTCTTCTAGGTCCTTGTTAAACATTTCTTGTATTTTGTCCATTCTATTTCCAAGATTTTGTATCATCCTTACTATCATTATTCTGAATTCTTTTTTAGGGAGACTGCCTATTTCCTCTTCATTTATTAGGTCTGGTGGGTTTTTACCTTGCTCCTTAATCTGCTGTGTGATTTCTGTCTTTTCATTTTGCTTACCTTACTGTGTTTGGGGTCTCCTTTTGCAGGCTGCAGGTTCATAGGTTCCTTTGTTTTCGGTGTCTGTACCCAGTGGCTAAGGTTGTTTCAGTGGGTTCTGTAGGCTTCCTGGTGCAGGGGACTAGTGCCTGTGTTCTGGTGGATGAGGCTGGATATTGTCTTTCTGGTGGGCAGGTCCACGTCTTGTGGTGTTTTGGGTTGTCTGTGGCCTTATTATGATTTTAGGCATCCTCTCTGCTAATGGATGGGGCTGTATTCCTGTCTTGCTACTTGTTTGGCATAGGTTTTCCAGCACTGTAGATTGCTGGTCATTGAGTGGAGCTGGGTCTTGGTGTTGAGATGGAGATCTCTGGGAGATTTTCACCATTTGATATTACGTGGAGCTGAGAGGTCTCTTGTGGACTGGTGTCCTGAAGTTGGGTCTCCCACCTCAGGGGCACAGCACTGACTCCTGGCTGGAGCACCATGAGCCTTTCATCCACATGGCTCAGAATAAAAGGGAGAAAAAAATAGAAAGAAAGAAAAGAAGAGGATAAAATAAAATAAAGTAAAATAAATTAAATTTATTAAAATAAAAAATAACTATTAAGAAAAAAATTTTAAGAGTAAAAAAACAAAACAACAACAAAAGAAAAACAGACGGACAGAACCCTAGGACAAATGGTAAAAGAAAAGCTATACAGACAAAATCACACACAGAAGCATACACATATACTCTCACAAAAAGAGAAAAAGGGGAAAAAATAATATATCTTTTACTCCCAAAGTCCACCTCCTCAATTTGGGATGATTCGTTATCTATTCAGATATTCTGCAGATGCAGGGTACATCAAGTTGATTGTGGAGCTTTAATCCACTGCTTCTGAGGCTGCTGGGAGAAATTTTCCTTTATCTTCTGTGTTCGCATAGCTCCCAGGGTTCAGCTTTGGATTTGGACCCACCTCTGTATGTATGTTGCCTGAGGACATCTGTTCTTCACTCAGACAGGACGGGGTTAAAGGAGCAGGTGATTCTGGGGCTCTGGCTCTCTCAGGCCAGGGGGAGGGAGGGGTACGGATGTGGGGTGAGCCTGCGGCAGCAGAGGCCAGCATGACGTTGCACCAGCCTGAGGCGCACCATGAGTTTTCCCGGGAAAGTTTCCCTGGATCACGGACCCTGGCATTGGAGGGCTGCACAGGCTCCTGGGAGGGGAGGTGTGGATAGTGACATGTGCTTGCACACAGGCTTCTTGGTGGTGGCAGCAGCAGCCTCAGCATTTCATGCCCATCTCTGTGGTCCGCGCTGATAGCTGCAGCTCGCGCCCATCTCTGGAGCTCCTATAAGTGGCATTCTTAATGCCCTCTCCTTGCTCACCAGGAAACAAAGAGGGAAGAAAAAGTCTCTTGCCTCTTAGGCAGCTGCAGCCCTTTTCCCGGACTCCCTCCCAGCTCGCTGTGGCGCACTAACCCCTTCAGGCTGTGTTCTTGCCGCCAACCCCAGTCCTCTCCTGGTGATCTGACCGAAGCGCGAGACTCAGCTCCCAGCCCCCACCCGCCCCGGCGGGTGAGCAGACAAGCCTCTCGGGCTGGTGAGTGCTGGTTGGCACCGATCCTCCATGCGGGAATCTCTCCGCTTGCCCTCCGCATCCATGTTGCTGCGCTCTCCTCCATGGCTCCGAAGCTTCCCCCTCTGCCACCCGCAGTCTCCTCCCGGCAAGGGGCTTCCCAGTGTGTGGAAACCTTTCCTCCTTCACAGCTCCCTCCCACTGGTGCAGGTCCCGTCCCTTTTCTTTGTCTCTGTTTTTCCTTTTTTCTTTTGCCCTACCCAGGTACGTGAGGAGTGTCTTGCCTTTTTGGAGGTCAGAGGTCTTCTGCCAGCGTTCAGTAGGAGTTCTATAGGAGCATTTCCACATGTAGATGTATTCCTGATGTATCTGTGGGGAGGAAGTTGATCTCCACATCTTACTCTTCCTCCATCTTGAAGCTGCTCCCAGTGTAATTCTTATAAGTGTAATTAAAGATCAATGAGGTAAGTGTTTAAAAGGCAGCCAACTTAATTGCCACAATTGTATGATTTAGATGAATAATAAGTGTGCTAATGATAGTATAATATTAAATATTCAATGTGGTTTTCTAAAGTCAGTTAAGAGATACTTGTAAATCAGTAAGCTTCAGTAATGAGAAGAATCTGCCCCTTTGGAAACCTTGTTGACAAGAGAAAAAGTCCCAATTCTGTTGCTCTTCAGTATTTAATAGTACATGGAAAGCATAGAAAATTTTATAATTTAATTAGGTTGTATAGCAGATTGCTATCACTTTGTGATGTCAATCACAAAGCAACTCTTACAACTCCAAGAGATTACAGCCTAGTCTTGTGGTTTTAAAGAACAGGTCTCAAGAGTGACCACTCCCTCATTCTTCTTTTCTCAACAAGACCATTTTCAAGTAGGTTATTTTCTTTCCCTGCCTCTCTGTGCTTTATCCTTCACTCATTTCTGGGATTCTGATAGAGGGTTTACATTGTTTACAAACTTGAAACAAAGCTGAGAAATGTTACTCTAACTATGAAATAAATCTAAGTATAATAACTACAAATTTTACAATTAAAAAGCCCAATCTTTTAGCATTCCAGCAGAGAGTTTTGCCTTAATTTCTCTTTCTCTCTCACTTAAAAGAAAGAAAAATTAACATCATTTTAGTCAAGGAACAGGGCAGTTTGAACTAGGAAAATTTAAGACAGTTGAATGTACTAAAGTGAAGGATCAGTCTATTAGGATAATCTCTGTGAATAAAATTCAAGATATACACATATTAATTTCATTGGAAGTTAGGCACCAAACTAAATGCTAGTATAAGTCAAATTTTTCTCTTTAGTGTTTAAAAGACCTAAACTTGCTTTCCTTCATATTTAAATGAAAAAAAACAAACCAAACCAAATAAACCTCTATAATAGAACCTCATTAGTTTGACACCTAACTAAGCAACTTCTCTTAAGTCACCAGTATCTACTATAGAATTTCAGTTAATGAAAGCAAATCGGCCTTACAACAAAGACTTTGAAACCTGGGTGAGTTGTGAATTTACAAATTTTTTTCTTTGGTGTGACAAAATGCATTCTCTTCTGGTATAACTTCTGCTCCACTGTCACTAATATCTATCAAAAGGCCTCTAGAGACCAATTTTTATATCTCCAGTAGATTTCAGTTCCTTAAAATAGCTAGCTAATGAGGTTTTATTGTATCAAATGTTTTATATAATTTCAATGTAAAAAATTTTAACATTATTATTAAAATCTCCTTTAAATCTGTGAGATGGATGACAAAAAATTAAGAGTCAGAGGGGTGGATGATGTAAGTGTGTTCCAGGTGACAAAATTAACCGTATGCATTCTTGATTCTCAGGATGAACTTTTTTATAGAAAAGGATGAATGCCATAAGTTTGTAACCTTGAAAAAAAATAGTTACTCAGATGTAGCCAGACCCATATCAAATGAGTTTAGATCACCTGCTCATTGGGCAAGGAAGTCAGAAAGAAGCTATTACTCTTATACACATATTCAAATCTATAGACCTAGATGGGTGAGGTCAGGCCCTAGTCACCTGTACCCAAAAACCATAATCAAAGATTACTTCGGTATCTGGCTATATTCAATGTGAAGTAAAAATACACCAATCTCACACCAAAATATAGGCTTAGACAAAACTATGCTTTTAGTTTTGCTTCTTATTAAATAAGACATTTTGAAAAAATAAAATCTGAGACAGTAACTCTTATTTTGGCAAGACAGCAACCACAATGTAAAAAGCATAAGATGAATGTCCAAATGTAAAAGGCATTAAATAAAAACAAAAAAAAACAAACAAGCAAACAAACAACGTAATTTCAGGAGAAAAAAAACCACACTTCCAGGCCTTATTCTTTGGTGAGTTCCCTATTGTCAAGATTTTGGGCCCACCTTGCAAACTCTGAAACTTGATTTCCAGAATATGTGAAGTCCCTATCTCATAGGGACTGATACATTATATAAGCTCCCAGAGACTGGTTTGCAAAGCAAGAATGGAATTGCATCAGTTTACAATACATTTATCTGGTCTTAAGGTCAAGGCTCTGTAGTCTCCCTCTCCCTCATATAGTTGCCATCAAATTTAGATATAGTCTCAAACTCAGACAATATCTATGGATAGTGTTTTTTCACTCTAATTCTGTTGACTTTAGTTGCCATGGATGATTGACTCTTCTTGGTAAACCTACTGATAGGTTCAGGGAACATTCAGTATTCACCTTGTAGTAATTTGTCTTGTTGTAGTTCTGGGGGTGGCACATTAAGTGGACCATCTCTGGAATCAGATTTCCTGGGTTTTAAAATCATCTCTACACCATACGAGCTATGTGATTTGGGGCAAATTAAAGTCTCCAAGCTTCACTTTTCTAATCTTTAAATTTGGAATTATAACGATATAAAGGTATAATCATATCTTTAAGAATTTTGTGTATACCAAGTGATAATAAAAAAAAACATGACTAGACCATATTAAGCATTAAATAAAATTAATATTAATTATTTGCATATCTTTGGACAGATAAATAATGCATTGTTTTGTTTTACTTTCATGGAGCAATAATTTAATTTTTTCCTATGTTTTGCAGAATACCTCACAATAGAACCCATGTACTAACAATAGCACTTCTTTGTGACCTTGACAATAATTAATAATTAATTTGTATTTCGGTGTTTTTGGATGTTGCCTTGTATTGAATACATCTTCTGCACCTCTTAAAATTCTCTCAGTCAAATCTTTTTCCACACCCTTGGCCACTTATTCCCCTCAACTTCTGTTCAGGCTTACTGATGCCATGGAAGACCATGAGGTGTGTATTCTGAGACCTACCAGCCTCACAGCTGGAACTTCTAACTCTTTCCAGCACTTTCAGAAATCTCAAGGTAACATAAGACATGGATCTGACTTCCTGAGATGTTGCAAAAAGGTTATATAACCTGGAAACGAGTGTGAAGATGTGTGGGATCTGATCTGGTTAACTCCTTGTAGGGCAAACTTTAAGTAATGGCAAACAAGAGAAAGAACAGGCAGATGGATTCTCTTTCTCTCCCTTTTTCCTTCTGATATACAGTTCTGAAGAGAGGTTCCTCTATGACTGACTGGTCAAGTGAATGTACTTGGTGTTTTTTTGTGGCTTGTCAAGAAGGAATGGTCAACACAGTAAGTCATTCATTACCTTGTGTTGCTTCTGATGGCTCAGTTTTCTTTTCCTTTGGTTGCTCTGAAATTATACATCCTGTAAAAAACATTGGTATCTTACCCTTGCCTGAGGCTTTGTTTCTAGGGATCCTAAGCTATGACACACCTCTTTCTTCGTGAGTCCTCAAACACAGTAGCAGTCTCCTAACTAACTCTCATTCATTCATTCATTTAATTCCATCACAAAATCCATTACTTAGGTTATTTAAATTACTGTGATATGTACAATTGAAGATACAAATGTGACCAAAATATGTTTTCAGACTCTATGGAGATTACAGTCCAATAGCAGTGGCTCTACAAATATCTGTATTAAAATTATAAAGTAGTAAATGCCTTGAAGAGAGATAGAGATAAAGGGCAGAGTTTGAAAGGAACAATTTTAGCTGGGAGATTTAGAAATAGAACACTCTGCTGGTGATATTTGTTCTTGGTCTTTTCATTCAAGTAAATGTGTCTCTTTGGGTGGAGTCAATAAGTAGATAAATAAGGTGATAACATAAATACTCTATAAGTTCTTCTGTCTCACTGAACTGATTCAATATGTCAGAAAGTTTGAGAACTCAAAGATGTTGTTACTTATCATGGGGTCAAAACCATTATATTAGTTTAAATATTTAAATAAATGGGTTTTGATATTCTCTTACATGAGCATATAATGGTTATAGAAAAAATAAGCAAATAGAAAATAAACAACACTAGTAATTACACCAGTGTTAACCCTCTTAATGGACATATCAGATAGTTTTTACATGCATCCATTTATAGTTTTTTAAAAATTGGATCATATAAGATTTAAATTTTGTCATCATAGTATTACTCTGTGAATATTTTTCCATATCAGTAATGCTAGAAAAGCTTTTAAATGATTGCATAGCTAATGTGTTTCATCATTTCATTGTAGTACTGTGCCATTGTTTATTTATCCAAAGTTTTCTCATGGTCATTTATTTTGTCTCAAAGTTTTTTAATATCTTAAATTATTTGACAATAAGCATTCCAAGTGATTGAAATCTTTCTGCATAATCTTAATTATATACTTACATAAAAATTTAGAAGTACAATAGCTATGCTAAAAAAAAAGGCATTGTCACAATTTTTCTCAATTGTTGTTTAGTTGTTAGCCAAAATACTATCTTAACATACAAGCTTACCAGCATTATGAAATACTACCACTTTTCCAGTATAAAAAATGGATTTTATAATTGAAAATATCTGTTATTTTGATTAGGAGAAATTGTCTCATCTGTAAACCAGAGATGACAATAACTTTTATAGTATTTTGTCAAAATTAACAAAAGATATTACAAGTAAATATGTGAGCATTAATCTGAGTTTTAAAAAAAGACAGTAAAAATAGAAAAGATGGAGAAAAAGACACAACTACAAATAAAAGAGAGGGTTAAAAATTTATAAGAGAATAGCCTTACAACTCTAAGACGTTTTATTTCAAAACTTAGAAGTGAATAATTTCCAAGCAAAATATAAATTACAAAAATCGACACAAAAGAATTAGAAATCTACAATAGAATCATTATAATAGAAGAGATTGCAAAGTGCTTATAAATCTATTGTAAAAAACCAATAGGATCAGAAGGGTTTACTAAAAAGTTAAGGTTCTCCTTTAAATAGCAGATGGTATTCATATTTTAAAAACTTTTCAGGCCATAGAAACAAATGGAAAATTTCCAAGATCAGAATATCTGGGTTCAGTACCTGGGTTTAGTACCAGAAACATGATTCAATATCAGGAAACCTATCAACCTTATTCATTACAATAACCAATGAAAGGAAAAAATAATTTAGTCATATGAATCAATGCTGAAAAAGAATTTATAGAAATAGGATATAAATTTCCTGCAGCTATTTAAAATCAGAGCATTAACTTTTATGTGGAAGAATCGTTGAAAATAGTAAAGAAAAATTTGAAGGACAATCGTGTTGCTTTAATCAAATCAATAGAAATAGGAGAGGGAATTCGGAAATAGATCACAGGACATATTGCCCATTACAATTTTAATTTTTATTTTCCTTTTGAATTGTGTATTTTCTGTTGGATTGTTGAGATTTTGATTTGCTCTCTGTGAATTGCCTCCTCAAAATTGAGTCTTAATTAACTTCTTGTTGATTTTCAAGAGTTTTTGTATTATAATTCTAACTGCTTTTCGATAAACTTTATTTCAAATATTTAAAAAATCTCATAAACTTATAATAAAACAATGCATTATATTATCCGCACTGAAAAAAATTTTTAAAAAGAAAAAAAAAATAAAAACCTACTACCAGCAGGTTCAATATCTGCTACTAGCAGGATGTGGGCAAAAGTTACTCATATTTTTTTGCAGAAATGTGAATTACTTCAATTTATTAGAAAGTAAACTGGGAACATCTGATAAAATTATAAATAAATATATCTTTTAACTATAAATTTTCATTGGAATCAATCACATAGAGTAAATATTGGTAAGGATATAAACACAAGTATGTACATCACCAAATGTCAAGGAAAACAAATTCTAAACAAAACAATGCTGAAGGCATAATGAGTGCCTCTCAAGTGGTTAATTTCTGACTAAATTATGGAACACTCTAAAGAATTTCTAAACACAAGATGGTTTCTGAACACACAATCTTTAGAAACAATGAATTAGAAATTTCCCAAGTTCACTTTCAGGAATTTACATGAGGTATTCTTAATATTTTTTAAAAAGCAGAATGGAGTGGGCTGAAATAATTTTATTTTCATAAAACACAAACAATGATAGGTATACTTATGGATATAAATGTGTATTTTTCTAATAAGTGTGCATATTTTGTATCACAATATGATCTCAGAGGAAAATATGAAAGTGTATAAATTATGTTTTCATGGGTTTTGGAGAAGTGGGAGAAATGAAAGAGGGAAGAAACACAATAAAGAAACAGAAAAATAACAGTGATACTAAAACATATATGTAATGCCTATATGTACGTGTTTATGTAAACATCTATTTATACATGTATGTCTAAAAAATTATAAGAACCAGGGGTAAAAACTTTTCTTGAAGCTTCCAATCTCCTCTCAAAAACACACAAACAAACAAAACAACAACAACAAAAAACTGAACTCTTTATAGTCGTTCAAGGAATACTAAACTTCTCTATATTACTTCTTTTGCTCTATTCTACTTGCTTACCCATACTAAATTTTTAATAAATTAAGATAAATGGTATGACCTGCTAGCAAAATCCAGACCATATTCTATTTTATTTTTTAAAGACACAGAGGCAAAGACTGGTTTTTGTATTTTTAAATGGCTATATTCTCTTGGTTGTATATCTACCTATACATATTTTTAAATTTTATTATTGGTCCACATAGCATAAAATATTTACTATCCATCTCTTTCAGAAAAATTAGAGAAAGTTTCCCAACCTGATACAAAGGTCAAAGACTAAGGCAAGGTGTTTCTAGTGGGTGAGATACATAGTCAATTGGTGGGTGAGGGTTTATCACAAGTTGTGGCAATCCAAACATATGTCATAAATTGATGTAAAAAAAATTGACCTATGAAAGACAGAACTTTAATTGGCCAATAACCATGAAAGTAATTTAACCCTGTCTTAGAAATGATTCCCTATCTTCATTAAAATTTTTGAATTAATGCAAGTTTGGGGCAATTTCAACCATAACTTCAAGAAACGCTTTCCTTGCTATTTTAACCATTCCAGAGCATACAAAAATGGAAAAGTTACTACAATACTAATATCATCTTGACACCAAAAGCTGATAAAAATTACATTCAAAAAACTAATATTGGAGACGTCTGTAAGTGTAGATAATTAAAATTTCAAATCAACTTCCTCTCATGGAATATTTACAAGTATCTCAACTCTAAGCAGGATTTATTCCACAAATGTAAAGATGGTTTAAATGAGGAAATACATCCTATAACTCATTGCATTAATAATCAAAGTAGAAAAATGACAACTCTCAATGATGCACTTTGGTTGGAGACGTAAGTGTAGATAATTAAAATTTCAAATCAACTTCCTCTCATGGAATATTTACAAGTATCTCAACTCTAAGCAGGATTTATTCCACAAATGTAAAGATGGTTTAAATGAGGAAATACATCCTATAACTCATTGCATTAATAATCAAAGTAGAAAAATGACAACTCTCAATGATGCCTAAAAGACATTTGGTATTTAAAATCCATTCAGAATTAAAAGATCTTTGTTAATTAGAAATAAAAGGATGCTGTGGCAACATGGTAAAGAACACCTACCCAAGCCTAAAACATTATTTAAAGAAGAAACATTAGAGATGTTCTTATTAAGCTCAGAAGCTAGTGACAGACGCCTGCTGTTACTGTTTTAACTCCTGACAGAATAGCACCACGTCACCTCAATGTCACTTGGTCTTAGCAGATGTTATGGTTACCTTTTATTACTTATGCCAGCTCATCTAGTTTGTAATAATTCCTCTGAGAATTATTTCCCTTCCCTCCCATATCTATATGACATAGAAGTGGGTCTTTGTGATGGACATACACTAGGGTAACCTTCAATGTGTAAGACCATTTTAAAATTTTTAAAGTGATGGTAGAACTAGTACCTTGCTTCTAACTAATAGAACATGATGAAGAGTGATGGCAAAACCTTCCCTTGGTTAGGTTTTGTTAAATGGCAAAAGTAATGAGGTGCCACTTTCTGTTTATCTTTTCTTATAGACTGTATCTTAGTGAGAGAGACAGGTTATCCATCTGGAAGAAGCAAGCATCCACATTATGAACTTTCTATGGAGAGTTCCACATAGCAGGGAACTTCAAGTGGCCTCTAGGACCAGAGGGCAGATTCAGTCAATTGCCAGTAAGAACCTGGACCTTCAGTCATACAGTAATTCAAGGAAACAAATACTTAGTGAGTTTGGAAGTAGATATTTCCTAGTTGTGTCTTCAACTGGGATTAACAGATACACACTATTACATATAAAATAGATAACCAACAAGGACCTATTGTATAGCACAAGGAGCTGTACTCAATATTTTGTAATAACATATAAGGGAGAAGAATCTAAATAAGAATATATATATAACTGAATCACTTTGCTGTACACCTGAAACTAGCAGAAAATTGCAAATCAACTATACTTCAATAAAAACAGAGAGAGAGAGAGAGCGAGAGAAGAATGCAGCCCAGACAACACCTTGATTACAGACTTGTGAGGACCCAGTTAAGCTGTGTTTGGAATCCCAAACCACAGAAACTGTTAGATAATAAGTATGTATTATTTTAAATCTCTAAATTTGTAGTGATTTTTTACACAGTACAGAAAACAAATACTGTCCCCAAGAGTTATGCTTGTATTATGTAGTAAGATACTAAGATACTAGGTATAAACAGGGTCAGGGTCCTTTTCCAGAAAATTTCGAATCGGAACTAAAATTTTTTCAGTCTCATTCTGGGCTTCAGTCTTGAGCAGAGGAGATTTTTCAGGAGCTGTCAAGAAGTAATCACTTAAACTGTGGTCTGAGGAGCAGAAAAGCTAGTATACAGAGAGACAAGAGTATAGAGAGAAAGAAGAGAAATGAGAAGTATAAGAATAATTCTTCCAGATTTTCATTTAGCATTCCATTTCCTGTGTTCAATCCATTTAGTGTAGGCTAGGTGCATTTTTTTTTTTATTCCTTGACTTAGTTGCTATGACTTATCCCTGTAATAATATTTTTTCTTTTAAATAAAGTTGTGTCAAGTTAGCATCTGCTATATGCAATCAAAGAATCCAAACTATTCAAGAATCACACAAAGAAAGGAAATTTAAACCACTCTTGGTAACCAGTGGTACTATTTGGCAATAATATTTCCTGAAATATATATATATATATATATATTTAGCTCTATTGGTTGAATTTAAGTCCAGTTTACTTTGCAAACTTAGCCTTCTCTTTTCCAAGCTAAATAATTAAAACGCATAATTCCAATTTTAATGAGCTAAAATTTTTAATTGTCCAAAGGAGGAAAATACTCTTTATGGCTTTAAAACAATCTCTCTACTCCAGTATAAATTCTACTTGGCATGAAGTTAAAACAAAATTTGATAATGGAGGGAAAACAGCAAATACTGTGTGAAGATAATGTTGTCTGCCTCTTCCTATATTCTTACTTTTAAATTTTACTAAAATGAATTGGCAAAAAGTAGTACCACAAGGATTAGCTGTTTAGTGAAGTCTTAAAATCAGTGAATAATAAGATAGAAAATGATTTTCAGATTATGGAATGATATTAGCAAGGTCAACGTCAGAGAGAAAAAAATGACATTGATTTCACCCATGGTTTTAAATGGGAAGGTAATATAAGCAGCCACCATGAATCAAAAACAGCACTAAACTGCTGCTGAAAGTTTAAGAATGTGAAACAAAAACACATAACAGAAGGAAATGAATACTGACTGAACTAGGAAAATTGTATATGGTAATATTTTTGAAATAAGAGGTTTCTGCTAATTGATCCAGAGGACATAATGCAGAGGAAATCTAAGAGAAACACTATCACAAACCTTTCAAAAAAAATTGTTCCACAGTGACCACAGGTTGGTGATTCAGAGCATGCTGGTAAATACATAGAAAGTGGCTCTTGGGGGAAGGGGAGAAAGGACTAATCTGTAGCCTTTGCCAATTTCTATGGTATAAATAATCCCACCAAAACCAATTTCAGGCTAACAATGTGAAGTCAATTAACGTGGAGTTGGGAAGTGATAAGCACAGTCAGTTCCAGCTGGCTCCATCATAGGTCATTCCTCTGTAAGGAGGCCATCTTGTTCCCAGTATTATGCCCAGTGGGGGGTCCACTAACAAAACCAGTCAGATTTTGTGTTAGAAATCCTATGATTCTCTGACTCTTCACAGAGAGGGAAGGTGGAAGCTGCTCTTGAGACTATTTCTGTCCATTGTATCTGTATGGCAGAAACATTGTGTAATTCTGTGCCACTGTATATCAGGCTACAGTGAATGAGTATGAAAGAATATGAAATAATTTCTAAAGTTAATCACACACACACAATTAATTCAAAATTCCTTAATATTTTGTGTGCATAAAGAATCTTATTCTGCAGGTCTGGAGTGAGCCATATGAATCTGCACTTTAATCAGCTCTTCTAGTAACACTCTTCCATAGGGAACAAACTTGAGAATCACTGGATTTCTTAGTGAAATTCTCCACTGTTGCCGAGCACCACTTTTTGCCAGATACTGTGTTAGACTCTTGGAATCTGGAGATGAATAAGGAAGCAAGGTATGTTGCAGAAAGCAACTCCATCTTTATGCTTCCCTGCATTTTATTCTGAGCCCCACCATTTGGGAGTCTTGTGACCTTGGGCAGTGTATATGTGCTCTATGAGCTTCTGTTTCCTAATGTGTTGAATATTAATTGTCCCTTTAGGCAAATGAGATAAATATGGAAAGTGCTTAGAGCAGTGTCCTGCACATTGAAGGAAACTAAAGTCAATTTGCTTCTACACAAGTAACTCTTAAACTATTTAAGGATGTAGTCAATAAATCAACTATTAAAATTTCGACTGCAGATCTGAATGGACTGTTGATGGATATAACACAGAAAATGTCTACCTCGCTCAGTCAAGGTAGGTCAAGTGAGGTTTCAATGACAAGGGTTTGTTTAAGTATTTTAACACAATTCAGGGGAATAAATTTGGAGGCAGAAAAAAGGTAATGAAATCAAATGTAGGCATTTGTGAGGAAGGGTAAAGTGTCCAGGAAACAGTGTGTGTGTGTGTGTGTGTGTGTGTGTGTGTGTGTGTGTGTGTGTGTGTTGTTTGTTTGTTTTTGCCTAGAATATTGCAGTTCATTTGGTAGTGCTTAGGAGGTGAAATTAAGAAATATATACTTTTCAGAACTTGAAGGTGTACCTAATAACAAAGTATTTGATTTCATCTTCAAAATAAAAGTGAACTACTAAAAGAATTTAAGCAAGAAAGTGTCATTTAAAGACTTGTGCAAGCTCCCTCCAGCTTCAAAGGGAGTCAAGAGTAGGGCACAATAAAGTCACTTCCTACATTGCCATAACAGCCCAGGAAAACAAGTGTTAGGTGTCGACTAGGTAGTGTAGGGGTATTTAGGGTATGCTGGAGGTCCAGTGTGCTGGACTCAACTCCCACAGGCTCATGAGAACCTATTGTTAAATTTTCAAGAATTGTTCAAAATGGCTGTTAAGCATGGCTTTTAATAAAAACCAACTTAAAAATATATATAAAAGTATACTACATTAAAAACAAAGGTAAAAAAACCTGGAAACTCAGAATTTCCTTCCTATTTTATTACATATTATTTTATTTTTTTTCTTTTTTTCTTTTTTTCTTTTTTTTTTTCTGTGGTATGCGGGCCTTCCTCTGTTGTGGCCTCTCCCATTGCGGAGCACAGGTTCCGGATGCACAGGCTCAGCGGCCATGGCTCACGGGCCCAGCCGCTCCGCGGCATGTGGGATCCTCCCAGACCGGGGCGCGAACCCGGTTCCCCTGCATTCATTGGCAGGCGGACGTGCAACCACTGTGCCACCAGGGAAGCCCCTACATTTTATTATTTTTTATGTTCTCTAGTTTACTTACATCTACTGTATCCATACTGTAGAAATGCTATGTATTTTTATGCCACTGTTCACATATTTCTAATGTTGCATTCAGCAATATCACATTGTTAGTTTAGAACCAGGCATGGTGGGAGTATTTATACCAGAGAAATCTGAAAGTGCTATGAAAATAAATATGAAGTTATTTTCTAGACTGAAGAAAGTGGTGAGAAAAGAGAACAATTCAGGTTAAACATAACAGTATGTCATATCTGTAACATTACATTTTAAATAGTGTAAAAAATTAAGTAAATATTCTGCCAGTGTTCAAAAACTATTATCTAATTCAGCAAAGCCATCACTTACAGGATGTACTGAGTTTAGTTACCACATCCATCTTAGTTGCTTAACTTTCATCTTAATCATTAATACAAATAAAAATATGAAGCAACATCTCTGAGAACCACAGTTGGTCATCCATTTTCTTCAGCTGCAACCATAGATTGGCTCTGTACACAAAACTTGAGCAAAAATCACCTAAAGCATCTGTGAGACCTGACTGGCTATATGGAATTTAAATAGAGTATTGTATATTTTATGATTATTTATAAATTGTGTATGACACATCATTTATATCAGTAACATTTGTAATAAACTTCTCTACATACATATATACACATTTTTTTCACTGGTAAAATATTTAAGAGCACACCCTTGGGATAGAAAAATGATTGCTGATGGGATTACATGACTGGTTAGAAGACATGAAGAAAAGAGAGGGTGATAACCCCAGTTTTATGATTGGGGGACCCAGAGAAGATGGTGGCATCATTCACTGAGATCACAAGCATGTTGGGAGGGACAGATACCCATGAACTAATTGCAAGAGAAATAGTCTGAGATTTCCCCAATTAAAACCTTGCCAGTGAAGAAATATTACTTAAGGGATTGGTTCAAGATGGTGGAGTAGAAGGTCATGTGCTCACCTCCTCTTGTGAGAGTACCAAAATCACAACTAACTGCTGAACAGCCAACTACAGGAAGACACTGGAACCCAGCAAGGAGGATATAGCCTGCATCCAAAGACAAAGGAAAAGCCTCAGTAAGACGGTAGGAGGGCACAATCATGATAAAATCAAATCCCATACCTGCTGGGTGGGCAACCCCCAAACTGGAGAATGATTAAACCACAGATGTTTTCCCACTGAAGTGAAGTTTCCGAGCCCCAAGTCAGGCTTCCCAGACTGGTGGTCTGGCAACAAGGCTGGAAATCCCCAGAGAATCTGACTTTGAAGGCCAGCGGGATTGTACTGCAGGATTTCCACAGGACTGGGGGAAACAGAGACTCCACTCCTGGAAGGCACACACAGAGTATTGTGTGCACCAGGACCCAGGGGAAAGGAGCAGCGACCCCATAGGAGACTGAACCAAATACATCTGCTAGCATTAGAGCATCTCCTGCAGAGGTGGGGGATGGCTGTTGCTCACCACAAGGACAGGGGCACTGGCAGCAGCAGTTCTGGGAACTGCCCATTGGCATGAGCCCTCCTGGAGGCCACGATTGGCCCCATCTTACAACCTGTAGGCTTCAGTGCTGGGTTGCCTCAGGCCAAACAACTAACTGAGGGAATACAGCCCCACCCATCAGCAGACAAGCAGATTAAAGTTTTACTGAGCATGGCTCTGCCCACCAGAGCAATATCCATTTCTACCAATGACAAGTGCCCCCAGTCAGGAAGTTTGCACAAGCCACTTACATAGCCTCATCCACCAGAGGGCAAAGAGCAGAAGCAAGAAGAACTACAATCCTGCAGCCTGCAGAACGAAAACCACAATCACAGAAAGATAGACAAAATGAAAACACAAAGCATTATGTCACAAATGAAGGAACAAGATAAAACCCCAGAAAAACAGCAAAATGAAATAGAGATAGGCAACCTTCCAGAAAAACAATTCAGAAAAACGATAGTGAAGATGATCCAGGACCTCAGAAAAAGAATGGAGGCAAACATTGAGAAGATGTAAGAAATGTTTAAAAAACACCTGGAAGTGTTAAAGAACAAACAAACAGAAATGAATGATACAATAACTGAAATGAAAAATACACTACAAGAAATAAAGAGCAGAATAACTGAGGCAGAAGAACAGATAAGTGACCTGGAAGACAGAATGGTGGAGATCACTGCCACAGAACAGAATAAAGAAAAAAAGAATGAAAAGAAATGAAGACAGCCTAAGAGACATCTGAGACAACATTAAATGCACAAACATTCACATTATAGGGGTTCCAGAAGGAGAAGAGAGAGAGAGAAAGGACCTGAGAAAATATTTGAAGAGATAATAGCTGAAAACTTCCCTAACATGGGAAAGGAAACAGTCAACCAAGTGCAGGAAGCACAGAGAGTCCCAGGTAGAATAAACCTAAGGAGGAACACACTAAGACAAATAGTAATCAAACTGAGAAAAAATTAATGACAAAGAAAAAAAAAATCAAAAGCAACGAAGGAAAAATGACAAATAACATACAAGGGAACTCCTGTAAGGTTATCAGCTGGTTTCTCAGCAGAAACTCTGCAAGCCATAAGGGAGTGGCAAGATATATTTAAAGTGATGAAAGGGAAGAGCCTACAACCAAGAATATTCTACCCAGCAAGGCTCTCCTTCAGATTTGATTGAGAAATCAAAAGCTTTACAGACAAGCAAAAGCTAAGAGAATTTGGCACCACCAAACCAGCTTTACAACAAATGTTAAAGGAACTTCTTTAGGTGGTAAAGAGAAGGTCACAACTAGAAACAAGAAAATTACGAATGCAAAAGCTCACTGGTAAAGGCAAATATACAGTAAAGGTAGGAAATAATCTGCACACAAATATGATATCAAACCCAGCAATTGTGAGAGGAGGAGAGCACAAACGCCGGATATTGGAAATGCATTTGAAATCAAAAGACAAGCAACTTAAAATAATCTTGTTTATCTATAGACTAGTATATCAAAACCTCATGGTAACGACAAACCAAACAATCTACAATAGATACACACAAAAAAGAAAAAGGAATCTAAACACAACACTAAAGTTAGTCATCAAATCACAATAGTTATAAGAGACAAAGAAGGACACTACATAATGATCAAGGGACCAATCCAAGAAGAGGATATAACAATTGTTAATATATATACCCCAAACATAGGAGCACCTGAATATATAAGGCAAATACTAACAGCCATAAAGGAAGAAATCGACAGTAACACAGTAGTAGTGTGGGACTTTAACACCTCACTTTCTTCAATGGACAGATCATCCAGACAGAAAATCAATAAGGAAACATAGGACTTAAATGACACCTTAGACCAGATGGGATGGGATTAATTGATATTAATAGAGCATTCCATCCAAAAGCAGCAGAATACACATTCTTCTCAAGTGCACATGGAACATTCTCCAGGATTCACCATATGCTGGGCCACAAGGTGAGACTTGGTAAATTTAAGAAAACTGAAATCACATCAGACATCTTTTCTGATCACAATGCTGTGAGATTAGAAATAAACTACAAGAAAAAAACTGCAAAAAAACACAAATACATGGAGGCTAAACAATATGCTACTAAACAACCAGTGGATCACTGAAAAAATCAAAGAGGAAATCAAAAAATACCTAGAGACAAATGAAAATGAAAGCACAATGATCCAAAACCTATGGGATGCAACAAAAGCAGTTCTAAGAGGGAAGTTTATAGCAATACAATTTTATCTGAGGAAACAAGAAAAATCTCAAGTAAACAACCTAAACTTACACCTAAAGCAACTAGAGAAAGAAGAACAAGCAAAACCTAAAGTTAGTAGAAGGAAAGAAATCATAAAGATCAGAGCAGAAATGCATGAAATAAAGACAAAAAAAACAATAGCCAAGATCAATGAAAATAAAAGCTGGCTCTTTGAAAAGATAAACAAAATTGATAAACATTTAGGCAGACTCATCAAGAAAAAAATGGAGAGGACTCAAATCAATAAAAATTAGAAATGAAAAAGGAGAAGTTACAACTGACACCACAGAAATACAATGGATCATAAGGGACAACTACAAGCAACTGTATGCCAATAAAATGGACAACCTGGAAGGAAAGGACAAATTCTTAGAAAGGTACAGTCTCCCAAGACTGAACTAGGAAGAAATAGAAAATATGAACAGACCAATCACCAGCACTGAAATTGAAACTGTGATTTAAAAACTCCCAACAAACAAAAGTCCAGGACCTGTTGACTTTACAGGTGATTTCTATCAAATATTTAGAGAAGAGATAATACTTATACTTTTGAAACTATTCCAAAAAGTTGCAGAGGAAGAAAAACTCCCAAACTCTTTCTATGAGTTCACCATCACCATGATACCAAAACCAGACAAAGATATCACACACAAAAAAATTACAGGCCAATATCACTGATGAACATAGACACAAAAATCCTCATCAAAATACTAGCAATCTGAATCCAACAATACATTAAAAGGATCATACACCATGATCAAGTGGGATTTATCCCAGGGATGCAAGAATTTTTTCAATATTTACAAATCAATCAGTGTGATACATCACATCAAAAACTGAAGAATAAAAACCATATGATCATCTAGATTCAGAAAAAGTTTTTGACAAAAATCAGCACCTATTTATGATAAATACTCTCCAGAAAGCAGACATAGAGGGAACATACCTCAACATAATAAAGGCCATATACGACAAACCTACAGCTAACATCATACTCAATAGTGAAAAGCTGAAAGCATTTCCTCTAAGATCAGGAAGAAGACGAGGATGTCCACTCTCGCTGCTTTTATTCAGCATAATTTTGGAAGTCCCAGCTATGACAATCAGAGAAGAAAAAGAAATAAAAGGAATACAAATTGGAAAAGAAGTTAAACCATCACTGTTTGCAGATGACATGATACTATACATAGAAGATCCTAAAGATGCTACCAGAAAACTACTAGAGCTCATCAATGAATTTGGTAAAGTTGCAGGTTACAAAATTAATACACAGAAATCTGGTGTATTTCTATACACTAACAAGGAAAGATCAGAAGGAGAAATTCAAGAAACAATCTCATTTACCATTGCATCAAACAGAATAAAATACCTAGGAATAAACCTACCTAAGGAGACAAAAGACCTGCACTCCCAAAACTGTAAGATGCTGATGAAAGAAATTGAAGAAGACACTAACAGGTGGAAAGATATACTATGTTCATAGATTGGAAGAATCAATAATGTCAAAATGACTATACTATTCAAGGCAATCCACAGATTCATTGCAATCCCTATCAAATTACCAATGGTATTTTTCACAGGACTAGAACAAAAAAATCTTAAAATTTGTATGGAGACAAAAAAGACCCAAGTAGCCAAAGCAATCTTGAGAAAAGAAAATGGAGCTGGAGAAATCAGGCTCTCTGACGTCAGACTATGCTACAAAGCTCTAGTCATCAAAACAGTATGGTAATAGCACAAAAATAGAAATATAGATCAATGGAACTGGTTAGAAAGCCCAGAAGTAAACCCACACACCTATGGTCAATTAAACTGGGACAAAAGAGGCAAGACTACAATGGTGGAAAGACAGTCTCTTCAACAAATGGTACTGGGAAAACTGGATGGCTACATGTAAAAGAAGGAAATTAGAACACTCCCTAACACCATACACAAAAGTAAGCTCAAAATGGATTAAATACCTAAATGTGAGACCAGACACTATAAAACTCCTAGAGGAAAGCATAGGCAGAACACTCTCTGACATAAATCGCAGCAATATCTTTTTTGATCCATCTCAAAGAGTAATGGAAATAGGACTTCCCTGGTGGCACAGTGGTTGAGAGTCCACCTGCCGATGCAGGGGACGCGGGTTCATGCCCCGGTCCGGGAGGATCCCACATGCTGTGGAGCGGCTGGGCCCGTGAGCCATGGCTGCTGGGCCTGCACGTCCAGAGCCTGTGCTCTGCAATGGGGGAGGCCACAGCAGTGAGAGGCCCACGTACCGGAAAAAAACAAAACAAAACAAAACAAAAAAACAAAGAGTAATGGAAATAAAAACAAAAATAAACAAATGAGACCTAATTAAACTCACACCTTTGCACAGCAAAGGAAACCATAAACCAAAGGGCACCATAAAGAAAACAAAAAGACAACCCACAGATTGGGAGAAAATATTTGCAAATGATGTGACTGACAAGGGATTAGTCTCCAAAATTTACAAAGAGCTCATGAAGCTTAATATCATCAAAACAAACAACCCGATGAAAAAATGGGCAGAAGACCTAAATATACATTTCTCCAAAGAGGACATACAGATGGCCAAGAGCCACATGAAAAGATATTCAACATAGCTAATTATTAGAGAAATGCAAATCAAAACTACAATAAGATATCACCTCACACCAGTCAAAATGGCTATCAGTTAAAAATCCATAAACAATCAATGCTGGTGAAGATGTGGAGAGAAAGGAAAACTCCTACACTGTTGGTGGGAATATAAATTTTTACAGCCACTGTGGAGAACAGTATGGAGTACCCTTAAAAAAACTAAAAATAGAGCTACCTTATGACCCTGCATTCCCACTCCTGGGCATATATCTGGAGAAAAACATGGTCCAAAAGGATATATGCACCCCAATGTTCATTGCAGCACTGTTTACAATAGCCAGGACATGGAAGCAACCTAAATGTCCATCGACAGAGGAATGGATCAAGAAGATGTGGTACATATACACAATGGAATAGTACTCAGCCTTTAAAAAGAATGAAATAATGCCATTTATAGCAACATGGATGGACCTAGAGATTGTCATACTGAGTGAAGTAAGTCAGACAAAGAAAGAGAAATATTGCATTATATCCCTTATATGCAGAATCTAAAAAGAAATGATACAAATGAACTTATTTACAAAACAGAAACAGACTCACAGACTTAGAGAATGAACTTATGGTTACTGGGGGAAAGCATGGGGGGAAGGGATACTTAGGGAGTTTGGGATCAACATATACACACTGTTATATTTAAAAGGTACAATCAACAAGGACCTATGTATAACACAGGGAACTATGCTCAATGTTATGTGGCAGCCTGAATGGGAGGGGCGTTTGGGGGAGAATGGATACATGTATAGGTATGGCTGCGTCCCTTTTCTGTGCACCTGAAACTGTCACAAATTGTTAACTGGCTATATTCCAATATAAAATAAAAAGTTGAAAAAAAGAAATATAAATAAATAAATAAATCCTTGCCTGTAAAGCTTCACTGATTTCATCATGTACCAGTCTGAGTACTCCAGGACTTGATACCTCTTAATTCCTGATTCAGAACTCTTGGGTCTGCACAGAGTCGGAAGCTCCTGCTAGAAGACCTTAGTGGGGAAAGGAAGAAATACTTGAGGGTATGGGACTCTATGACCCTTTAACCTCTTGTCTGGAGAAATAGTATTTTGCTACATCCTCACTATTCTATGTTATAGATTTTGACACTCAGACAAAAGGAATGATTCTCTGTCACATGCATGAGTGAGCTTCTTAGACACTAATCTTTGTGGTCTTTAGATGCAAATTGAATTAGAGACACCAAGAGTTTCATATTCTCAAAATTGTCCTTTTTCCTATATCCTATTGAATTATTTAGAATAAATAGATTTATTTCTAACAAACAAGGTCTTATTAATGCAAAACTAGAATAATACTAAAGTTAAACAGTGGAGAAAAAATTATAGAAAACACTAAGTATTAGATTTTTTTTTTATATAAGAAATGTGTTATTACTGTGTCCTACCTCTGGCTATGTCTTGCTCAATCAAATTGCTCTTATCCTTGTTAATTGCATAGATTTATTGCCATATTCTTTTTACTGCTTTCTTTATTTCTAGATATGTTTTCTCAACTGTTTTATTCTCCTTGTAAATAATATACTTTTTAATAAAACCTTTTTGGCTAAAATATTAGGGGGTTGATGAGGTGTTTTTCTAAATGGTTTGTCTAAGACCTATGTCTGGCTTGGTGGAAACCCCGGATTTGTTAAATATCTTAGATTTGATAATTGTATTTTCCTTCATTTTGGCTAGAAACTTTCTATGTTGCTCTATGTTTATCCCCATTTAGGTGTGTGTGTGTGTGTGTGTGTGTGTGTGTGTGTGTGTGTGTATGTTTCTTATAAATAATCTTTAGTGACTTAATTTGATTTAATAAGTTGGATATCCAATAAAATTGTGAAATATCTGTGGCAGAGATAGGCTTATAATAAGATTAGGGAATTTACTTCATATGGAAGATTCTGGGAAAACAGGTGCATGGCAAGTAAAACAATATCCCTGGAGAATAAGATTCTAATGTACTCACTGGCTCAAATTCAAAGATTTATTTCTTTAGATCAAAACACTTTGGCCTCTTAGAAGGCACTTCTGTTGCCAGTTGCTTATAATTGTTAGCTGCAAAGATTGTAGGGAAAAGCTCTTCCTTGAATGCAGTACAGTTCTTTTCCAGATAACAAATTTCCTAGGACTTTGTCTCCACGTCATTTCCATTTTACATTAAATGTTTTGACTGTGTCACTTTATTTAGCCTTTTGGCTAAACTCCACAAGAGTTGGCACAGGAAATCACATTAATTGTCCATTTAATCTAATAGCCCTTGATTGCAGAGGCCTACTTTTGTTGTTTCAGGGGCAGGCAAAACATAAACCATAATGCATCTAGCCAATTGGAGATCACAAGATTAAATTTTCTGAGAAAAGAAAAGTGGATTCAGATCTTTGATCAGCCATTAAAAGAGAAAGATTCATTTTACTTGCATTTAAATTCATGCATGTACCTATCATAGCAACTTTGAATGTCTGCATAAAACTTGAGTAGCATGAACATATAATTTTCTTGAGGAATTAAACCCATAAAAATAAACCCTTACTTCCATTTGTGATATATTTAAACAAATTATAATAGTCATACAAGACTAGTACAATTTATATTACGATCCTACCCTAACCATGCCTTATGCTAGTGAAGAACCTTGTGATTCAAAGCATGCTTCATGGATCAGAAGCATTAGCATTACCTGGAAGCTTATTAAAATTCAAAGCCCCAGAATGCACCTTAAATCTACAGAATCAGAATTGTTTCACTGAGAACTTTGGGTAGTTTGTATGCCCAGTAATGTATGAAAAGCACTGGTTCACAGGACACACCAAAAATAAAACTTAAAAATAGTAATCACTGGTTCCCTACATTTTCAAAAAACTGAATAGATGTGTAATTGACCAATTCCTCCATAACTAGAAGCACACACAAGTCCTTTTATTTCTAGGATCACCAAGTCTCTCCTTATCTAATATGAATAAAAATATTCTCCCTGTATTCTTCTCAATGTTCCTGGAAGAGTTAGATGAATATGCATCTGTCTCTTTAGGGTTCTTTAATCTAGAACAGTTCCTCCATCTTTCCTTGACTTTCATCATCTTGATAAATTGGAAGATCAACTAGCTTGTGGAATGTCTTTCAATTTGTGTTTGTCTGATGTGTTCTCATAATTAAATACAGAGATATATGAAAGAAGTGATGCTGTTCCTTATTGCATTATCTCAGGTGATGTGTGATTTTAATTCCTCTGATTACTGGTGATGTTGACTTTGATCATTTAATTAAGATAGTATCTGCTGAGATTCTCTAGTGTAAAATTACTCATTTTTTTTCCTTTGTAATTAATAAGTATTTTGTTGGAGATATTTTGAGGCTATGAAAATATCCTATTCCTTATCAACTTAAAATTCATTTATTTACATAAGTAGAGGCTCATTTTATTCTATAAATAATAATCCATTACTATTGTTATTTATTTTGGTGCCTGTATTTTCTCAAATTTACCCAGTGAGAGCCCTGGAGAAGGTGGCTTTTGTATTCTTTTAGCATGTCCCTTTCCTTTTTTTCTTTTTTTTAGTTAATTTTTATTGGAGTATTGTTGCTTTACAATGCATGCCCCTTTCATTCTTTGAGCACTCCCTTACTTTTTGGAACAATGAGATATTCCAGGTTTATCTTGGATTTATCCTGTCCCAGTCCCAGACTCAGCTATTTCCCCAAGAAGCCATGGTTTCTGTGGGTGGAGAATGATACTTGAAACCGAGATCTGGGCTCTAGGTGTGCTTATTGGTACTGAGATAATTCTTCTCTAGGGAACATGTGCATGTATACACAAAAATAAAACACCGGTATGGTCACCACTCCCACTCTCCCCCATGTGGACATACTCATCTTTCCTCTGACGCTTTGACATCTCATACCAGATCATCACTGTATTTACCTCTCCTTTGTGGATTCCCTGTTTATCCCACATAGTCTTCCTCTCCCATGTTGTGTCACCCTTTTGCACAAATGTCTCTTCTTCTGAATCACTGCTACTGCAATCCCCTTTCATGCATTGCTTTCTCTAACTGGGTTCTGATACCCCAAGCTAGACTACTGTAGTTCTTTAACTCTACCTTTCTATGTGGACCCCTATCATACTCAAGTCCAACCAATACACCCTGGACCCAATATTTTACTAAGGAAAGAGAGGAAAAGTAAGGGTAGCAGGATGGTCAATTTTATGTGTCCACTTGGTGATTCTACAGTTCCCAGCTATTCAATCAAACACAAATCTAGGAGTTTTATGAATACATTTGTTAAGTTCATAATCAGTTTACTTGAAATAAAGGAAATTATTCTAGACAGTATGGGTGGACCTTATTCAATCAGCTGAAAGACTGTAAGTGCAAAGATGAGGCTTCCCTGAAAAGAATAAATTTTGCCCGTGGACAGCAGCTTCCATCCATGCTCCAGTGTACCAGCCTGCCCTTCTTGACAGCCAGCCTGCCCTATGTATCTGGACTTTCCTAACCATCCTCACAATCACATACATACACTCCTTGTAATAAACCTCTGAGAATATATCTTAATGGTTCTGCTTCTCTGGTTTAACCCTGTATGATACAGGAAGAAAAGCATAGAGGAAAAGGCAAACATATACTTATTATTTTTTATCACAATTCACTGAGAAATGCTCAACTATTTTTTTCTCTTTATACAAGAGATGACAAATAGAGCAGAAAAAATGTATGGCATGAGAATTTAAGTTAATCACAAGGAAGAATTTCCTTCCAGTGAAGATTAAAAATGAAAGCATGGCATGATTATCTGAGTCATGAGCATCTAAGCAATGCCTGCTTAGAAAAAATTAGAACCATTTTCCTATGCCAACATATTCATTTACAACCCATCTCCAAGAATTCCCTTCCATAATGAATAAACTAACCTTCTCTTTGAGTTCCAAAGTAGTAAGTTAGAACACTGTTTAAAAGAAAGGGGAAAATAATTTGAGATAAAATGTTAAAATAAATAGACATTTATGTGTGCAGCTGTAGTCAGTGTAATGTTCCATGCTGTGACTTTCCTATTGTTAGGCTCATACTGATTTCTCCGTCTGGAATGCTTGTTCCCTGCTCCTCAAAGATTTGTCTTCTCAATTTTTATAGCTCAGCTTAAAGAGAGTTTCTCTTTATCTTAAAGGCTTTCTCTAAGCAACACACACACTCTCTCTTGCTCTTCTCTTGTAAATACCTATCTCAACCCACATTTATTTTCTATTTCATCAAATTTCACAATTTCTTCTTCTTTTAAAAATATATTTTTAACCTGTTTTTCTCTTTCCCTCATTAGATGAGAGTTCATGTCTTTCCTGTTCACATTCATAGTTCCAGCATTTAAAACAGAGAATAAGTGTCCAATAAGTCTTTGCTAAATGATTGAATGTCTCTGTGTCACTGCTGCTTACCAGCCCATGATCCCAACGTCAAATTTTTTAAATAAAACAGAACAGTTTGATGATCAGAGATTGTCTATCTGCTGTTTAGTTGCTATTCAGTTTCAAATCCCTAAATAGATAAATCCAAATGAAATTTACTCAGGTCCAATTTTACCATTTCACTTTGAGGTCCATCATTCAGCAAGAAAATAGTTGTTCTACTTTGACTTATCTGAGTAGGTACTGTGGTAATTCATCAATTTCTCAACAAGCATTTGGTTATGGTCACGTTTACCACTGACTAGACCGCAAACAGGATCATAAATGGGTAAATCTCAGTTTAGCTGTTCCCGTAAGCTTGATTGTGGAAGAGCCAGCAAACTACTGCAAATATGTAATAAGTCAGACAAAAGGAGGGAAAAGTCCTATTCAACTGTCTTGGGTATATCATAAGAAGATGAAAGATCACTACATGTGTAATAAGGATACTGGGAGACCAAATATCAGTCTATCCTAAACTACTGAAAAACGAATTCTTTTTTGTAATATTGAACTGGGAGGCAAAGCAGAATTTCTTACTACTGCAGAAGATATCATTGAAATATATATATATTTCTACATGCTATGAAATCCATTAAGAAAAGTTACATATATATATGTCTAAAAAATCATACATATATATATAATCTCCATTTAATGCTGTTGAAAGTTAGGACTATTATGGGATCATCCTACTTCACTCAATATAGGTAATATAGACTAAGTTTTTAGGATAATTTTCTGTCAGTTATAGTTATTCTTCAATAACATTTTCTTCATATTTATGCCATAATAAAGAATAACTAAGAAGGTTTTTCTCTGATTTATGATTACTAAACCTATTCACTGATTATTATTATTTTTTACAAGTTTTTTAGTTGTATACATTGTAAGTGGCTGTCACTATAAATATCTTTTGTCAAAGTTTATGTAAAATAAAATAGCCTGACTGACTAGGTTGGTTAAATAGCCTTTTATTTTTTGCCTATGTCTTACCAAAATTATTCTGCCCTTCAGCCAAGGACATAAAAATTGTATAAATCAACATTGATTGTTTTGGCATTGCATTGCTTTGCTGTTGAGGCCAAAGCATATTCACGGATGTCCTTAGAGAGTGAGATATCATTTACGGATATCTGGGTAAGGCACTATGGAGACAGTTAGTTGGATTTGTGAATGCTTTGCTTTCCTTGGAGATGTTCTGAACTTTTGGTAAACAAGTTTTTTTGTTTTTGTTTTTTAATTATGTGATGAATTACTAGCGAAGCAGTAACAAAATGCTGTGCTGTTTCAAGAGTAATGATTATGTTGAGATCATTTTCTTAAAAAAATCAGTAAGTAGGCACATTCCCATTTTGGCTTTCATCTTAAAAGAAAAAGAAAATTTAACATAACTTTTGTGACTCTCATTCAAAACATGTGTTTGAAATGTCAATAAATGGTCAGCTTAATGTCTGGATTTTTTTTTACTAAATATTTTAAAATATCTTGATAATTGATTAGATTTTTCAGTTAATATTTAGTTTTATGTGCACATAGTTTACAAAACTGAAAAGGGGGAGTGCTTTTACAAATAACTTAGAATCCTGGTTTTCATTAATCATCATACTAATAAGTGGATTTTTAAACCATATGGGATTCCAAAAATGGTTTCTACCATTCCAATCTTTTTCATTTTTGTATTCAACTCACATGCACAAACTATAGAAATGTCGAGTCTTCTCAAATCTTTAGGAAAGTAGACAAAAGGTTTTAATTTGTGTAGGGGATTTAAGTGGTCAAGTATCCTCCCCACCAAAGCATGCATTTTAATTTTCTGAACAACCTCTGTTGTTTTATAGCTTGGTGTATATTTTTGTTTTTCTCATGATATCAAAACTCTAACACTGCAATTCTTACTATTTTGCATACAAATCATCACTGGAAATCAGAATCATAGTTTACATTTCATGTCTTGAGTTCTCAAAAGATTCAGCTGTGTGTAAACCAACTTTGTTACTGAGCATTTCCTGGGTTTGTTTAGATTTAGTCATAACAAAAATATTGAAGGATGTAAATTAAAATCTGAGAACAGAAGATATTGAGCTGTTCAGGATTTGAAGGGACAATCAGCCTAAGATACATATAAAACTTGCCTTCTCCTGGAAGTGTGAGAAAATAGATATGATATGCGTGTTCCAGTTCAGGGTTCAAATGGAAAAGCACACCTTAATAAACACACTGAACTAAAGAAAGAGCATGGATGTCTGGATAAAACTGGGTGGAAGGAACTTTAAAAGAATACTTGTCCAAAGCCTTGTATTATCACCACTAGGTAGAAGTCAAACAATTTCTCAATGCCATTTACTCTCTTCATTTTGATTGACCTGGGAATTAATTATGAACGTGCCTTGAATGTTCAACGATGGCAAGGGAATCATTTATTTTGTAAGTGGCACTGGAAATGTGCCAAAACATGCACAGCTTAAACTCTCAAACCAGCCATTCTGTCCTGCTGATTCAGTGGTATCAAGGACACAGCATCTAACCCTCACATTTTGCTTGGTTGCAACCTTCTATCTGCATAGGGTCCATGGAGCATGGATCTTGGTCGTATGAAACAAATCTTTCCTTTTTAAATGTCAGTATCTCATTAGACCTTTGTATTGGTTCATTTTAGTGATGTTTTCCCCTGCTCTCTAGTGAAATGAAGTGAAGTGGTTAACAGCCTCTGCCGTCTTAAAAGTAAAAGCTTGTGGGCTTCCCTGGTGGCGCAGTGTTTGAGAGTCCGCCTGCCGATGCAGGGGACATGGGTTTGTGCCCCGGTCCGGGAAGATCCCACATGCCGCGGAGCAGCTAGGCCCGTGAGCCATGGCCGCTGAGCCTGCGTGTCCGGAGCCTGTGCTCTGCAACGGGAGAGGTCACAGCAGTGAGAGGCCCGCGTACCACAAAAAAAATAAAAAATTAAAAAATTAAAAATAAAAAAAAGTAAAAGCTTGTAATTTGACACTAGGTAGATTGTGTGACTCGATACAAAGACTAAACATGCATTTCTGTCATGGAGGGATTTAAAGATCACAATAAAACTTGATAAAGACATCTTATAAGAGAGTAACAATAATTTCCGTGTTCTATAATGCTTAGTTAGGAGATTCCATTTGATCTCTAAAGGCCTTGGTTGAATTATAGTAATGCTGGATTGTTAAAGGGAGTCTATCTCTTATATCTCTTGGTTGCAACTATATTTTGGTAATGTGTTCTATAGGGATGCTATGTGTATTGTTAGCAGAAGGCTTCTATCATTCAATTTTCTGTCTTTTAGACAAAAACAATTCTGATTTTAGAAGAATTTTATGATACATCCATTCAGAATGATATGGGGAAGATTTTCAGTGTCTATGTCAAATTGTACAAATATATTGTCCTGTCATTTTGTCTTTTGAGATAAACAATTTTTAAAATACTGGGTGCTATGGATGAGTTTACATATTATTTTGACAAAATTTAATTGTTTAATATGAAGTCAAGGAAAACTTGTTTTTGGCTTCATACTGGCAAATAGTATTTTAGCTTGATAGTCACATTTCAATAAACTGTTTTGAAATAACATAGAATGACACACAACAATAACAGCAAGGAAAAATGCAATAACAGATTTCTTAAATTATTTATTTTCTAAATGATACATGCAGTAGAGTTGAAATGAAGCAGACCCTATTATTCTTCCCTGCCATGTCCTGCTTTTCATCTGTGGGAAAACTTTAGTGAAAGAATAAATTTAATCAGAGAAATGAGAAAATGAGTAAACAAGGAAAAAGACATCAAACAGGACAAAATAAAAATAGTTTTGTCACTAAACAAACTCAAGGAACTTTAGTTCCTCCTCAAGTTCTATAGATGATATATTTTTTAACATCTTTATTGGAGTATTATTGCTTTACAATGGTGTGTTAGTTTCTGCTTTATAACAAAGTGAATCAGCTATACATATACATATATCCCCATATATCCTCCCTCTTGCATCTCCCTCTCAGCCTCCTAATCCCACCCTCTGGGTGGGCACAAAGCACTGAGCTGATCTCCCTGTGTGATGTGGCTGCTTCCCGCTAGCTGTCTATTTTACATTTGGAAGTGTATACACGTCCATGCCATTCTCTCACTTCATCCCAGCTTACCCTTCCACCTCCCTGTGTCCTCAAGTCGTATCAGCTCCTTTACTTTACAGTGAAAACTGATTTTATATTTTTTGCCTCTCAGTCCTTGTGGGATTTTTTTTTTAATTCAGACAGAAAGTCACAAAAATTGTAATCATCCTCATCAGTTCACTCAGTCCCATGTAATCCTCTAGGTTTATCAGAACGTTTTTTTTTTTTTTTAGATTCCATATATATGTGTTAACATACAGTATTTGTTTTTCTCTTTCTGACTTATTTCACTCTGTATTAGAGACTCAAGGTCCATCCACCTCACTACAAATAACTCAATTTCATTTCTTTTTATGGCTGAGTAACATACCATTATATATATGTGGCAAAACTTCTTTATCCATTCATCTGTTGATGGACACTTAGGTTGCTTCCATGTCCTGGCTATTGTAAATAGAGCTGCGATGAACATTGTGGTACATGACTCTTTTACTTTTTTGCACTTTTATTTATTTATTTATATATTTCACACACACACACACACACACACACACACACACACACTGTATTTTATTTTTTCAAGAAATAAATAAACTGACACCAAGCATTGTAAATGAATGACCACAACAAAAGCAACAATGATTGGAATTACCAAACACGAAACACACTCATACTATGTCATAATATTGACATTCAGTCCAGTAATCCTCCACTGTATCAGCTCCTTTACTTTACAGTGAAAACTGATTTTATATTTTTTGCCTCTCAGTCCTTGTGGGATTTTTTTTTTAATTCAGACAGAAAGTCACAAAAATTGTAATCATCCTCATCAGTTCACTCAGTCCCATGTAATTAATATATTTTTTCATCTTGATCTTTTGTTAGCACTTTTATGAATTCATCAGTTTTCCATTAGAGTTCTGAAAATGCTTATTCATTCAGTTCAGCAGTATAGTCAGTTACCAGAAACCTGTATTTGTCAGAGTCTTTTCCATGAATTCTTTGAAGATGAAACCGTTTTATATGAACATTTTTGCAACAGCATCAGAGTACACACAGAAATGTTTGTAAATGACAAAAGACTTAAAAATGACCATGGTTAAAGGTTTGATGAAAGTTCATAATAATGCAATTGACAAGGAAATTTAGTTATTTCTGAGATATACATTTTAAAGTAATAACAAGAATTATGACATATAACATTGTACCAGAACATATAAGATTTTTAGAAATATCATGTAAGGTCTGAAACATTTACATTAACATATTTCCATACAAATAACCCAAAGAAAGTTTAGTATTAGTTGTTTTTGTTTGTTTGTTTGTCTGTTTTTTTTATACTGCAGGTTCTTATTAGTCATGAGTTTTATACACATCAGTGAATACATGTCAATCCCAATCGCCCAATTCAGCACACCACCATCCCCACCCCACTGCGGTTTTCCCCCCTTAGTATCCATGCGTTTGTTCTCTACATCTGTGTCTTAAATTCTGTCCTGTACCATTTTTCTAGGTTCCACATACATGCATTAATATACGATATTTGTTTTTCTCTTTCTGACTTACTTCACTCTGTATGACAGTCTCTAGATCCATCCACATCTCAACAAATGACTCAATTTCATTCCTTTTTATGGCTGAGTAATATTCCATTGTATATATGTACCACAACTTCTTTATCCATTAGTCTGTCAATGGGCATTTAGGTTGCTTCCATGACCTGGCTATGGTAAATAGTGCTGCAATGAACACTGAGGTACATGTGTCTTTTTGTTTTTTAATATGTTTATTGGAGTATAACTCCTTTACAATGGTGTGTTATTTTCTGCTTTATAACAAAGTGAATCAGTCATACATATACATATGTTACCATAATTCTTCCCTCTTGCGTCTCCCTCCCTCCCACCCTCCCTCTCCCACCCCTCTAGGTGGTCACAAACCACAGAGCTGCTCTCTCTGTGCCATGCAGCTGCTTCCCACTAGCTATCTATTTTACGTTTGGTACTGTATATATGTCCATGCCAC
>NC_041229.1:42348889-42350482 GCF_002837175.3 Physeter macrocephalus
TTATGGTTTCCTTTGCTGTGCAAAAGCTTTTAAGTTTCATTAGGTCCCATTTGTTTATTTTTGTTTTTATTTCCATTTCTCTAGGAGGTCGGTCAAAAAAGATCTTGCTGTGATTTAGGTCAAAGAGTGTTCTTTCTATGTTGTCCTCTAAGAGTTTTATAGTGTCAGGCATTACATTTAGGTCTCAAATCCATTTTGAGTTTATTTTTGTGTATGGTGTTAGAGAGTGTTCTAATTTCATTCTTTTACATGTAGCTATCCAGTTTTCCCAGCACCACTTATTGAAGAGACTGTTTTCTCCATTCTATATCCTTGCCTCCTTTGTCATAAATTAGTTGACCATAGGGGCGTGGGTTTATTTCTGGGCTTTCTATCTTGTTCCATTTATCTATCTTTCTGTTTGTGTACCAGTACTATATTGTCTTGATTACTGTAGCATTGTAGTATAGTCTGAAGTCAGCAAGTCTGATTCCTCCAACTCCGTTTTTTTTCTCTCAAGACTGCTTTGGCTATTCGGGGTCTTTTGTGTCTCCATACAAATTTTAAGATGATTTGTTCTAGTTCCGTAAAAAATGTCATTGGTAATTTGATAGGGATTGCATTGAATCTGTAGATTGCTTTGGGTAGTAGAGTCATTTTCACACTATTGATTCTTCCAATGCAAGAACATGGTATATCACTCCATCTGTTGTTATCATCTTTAAGTTTTTTCATCAGTGTGTCATAGTTTTCTGCATACAGGACTTTTGTCTCCCTAGGTAGGTTTATTCCTAGGTATTTTTGGCCTTTATTTCATTGACATAGGTTCCCTCTATGCACATTTTCTGGAGAGTTTTTATCATAAAAGGGTGTTAAATTTGCTCAAAAGATTTTGTGGATCTATTAAGATGATCATATGGTTTTTAGTCGTAGCGATGGTATATAGGAGTGTTTCCATAATTTCTCTTTCAGATTTTTTATCATTAGTGTATAAGAATGCAAGAGATTTCTGTGCATTAATTTTGTATCCTGCTACTCTACCAAATTCACTGATTAGCTCTAGTAGTTTTCTGGTAACATCTTTAGGGTTCTCTATGTATAGTATCATGTCATCCACAAACAGTGACAATTTTCTGATCTTGGAGGAAATGCTTTCAGTTTTTCACCATTGAGAATGATTTTTGCTGTCAGTGTTTCATACATGGCCTTTATTTCGTTGACATAGGTTCCCTCTATGCACATTTTCTGGAGAGTTTTTATCATAAAAGGGTGTTAAATTTGGTCAAAAGATTTTGTGGATCTATTGAGATGATCATATGGTTTTTAGTCTTCAATTTGTTAATATGGTGTTTCACATTGATTGATTTGCGTATATTGAAGAATCCTTGTATCCCTGGGATAAATCCCACTTGATCATGTTGTATGATCTTTTTAATATGTTGTTGGATTCTGTTTACTAGTATTTTGTTGTGGATTTTTGCATCTATATTCATAAGTGATATTGGTCTGTAATTTTCTTTTTTGTAGTACCTTTGTCTGGTTTTGGTATCAGGGTGATGGTGGCCTCATAGAATGAGCTTGGGAATGTTCCTTCCTCTGCAATTTTTTGGAAGA
>NC_041229.1:42351474-42356909 GCF_002837175.3 Physeter macrocephalus
TCTCTAGGTATTTTTTTATTTTCTCTTTGATTTCTTCAGTGATCTCTTGGTTATTTAGTAACCTATTGTTTAGCCTCCATGTGTTTGTGTTTTTTACTTTTTTTTCCCCCTGTAATTCATTTCTAGTCTCATAGCGTTGTGGTCAGAAAATATGCTTGATATGATTTCAATTTTCATAAATTTACTGAGGCTTGATTTGTGACCCAAGATGTGATCTATCCTGGAGAATGTTCCATGTGCACTCGAGAAGAAAGTGTAAAATGCTGTTTTTGGATGGAACGTCTTATAAATATCAATTAAATCTATCTGGTCTATTGTGTCATTTAAAGCTTCTGTTTCCTTATTTATTTTCATTTTGGATGATCTGTCCATTGGTGTAAGTGAGGTGTTAAAGTCCCCCACTATTATTGTGTTACTGTCAATTTCCTCTTTTATAGCTGCTAGCAGTTGCCTTATGTATTGAGGTGCTCCTATGTTGGGTGCATATATATTTATAATTGTTATATCTTCTTCTTGGATTGATCCCTTGATCATTATGTGGTGTCCTTCCTTCTCTCTTGTAACATTCCCTGGTGGTGCAGTGGTTGGGAATCTGCCTGCCAATGCAAGGGACACGGGTTAAAGCCCTGGTCTGGGAAGATCCCATATGCCATGGAGCAACTAAGCCCGTGAGCCACAACAACTGAGCTTGCGTGTCTGGAGCCTGTGCTCCACAACAAGAGAGGCAGCAACAATGAGAGGCCCACGCACTGCAATGAAGAGTGGCCTCCGCTCACTGCAACTGGAGAAAGCCCTCACACAGAAACGAAGACCCAACATAGCCAAAAATAAATAAATAAATTTAAAGTCTATTTTATCTGATATGAGTATAGCTACTCCAGCTTTCTTTTGCTTTCCATTTGCATGGAATATCTTTTTCCATCCCCTCAGGTTCAGTCTGTATGTGTCCCTAGGTCTGAAGTCGGTCTCTTGTAGACAGCATATATATGGGTCTTGTTTTTGTATCCATTCAGCAAGCCTGTTTCTTTCGGTTGGAGCATATAATCCATTCATGTTTAAGGTAATTATCGATATGTATGTTCCTATGACCATTTACTTAATTGTTTTACTTAATTGTTTTTTGTATGTTGTTGTAGGTCCTTTTCTTCTCTTGTGTTTCCCACTTACAGAAGTTCCTTTAGCATTTGTTGTAGAGCTAGTTGGGAGATGCTGAATTCTCTTAGGTTTTGCTTGTCTGTAAAACTGTTGATTTCTGCATCGAATCTCAATGAGATCCTTGCCTGCCAGGTAGAGTAATCTTGGTTGTAGCTTCTTCCCTTTCATCACTTTATGTATATCATGCCACTCCCTTCTGGCTTGTAGGGTTTCTGCTGAGAAATCAGCTGTTAACCTTATGGGAATTCCTTTTTATGTTATTTGTCATTTTTTCTTGCTGCTTTCAATAATTTTTCTTTGTCTTTAATTTTTGCCAATTTGATTACTATGTGTCTCGGCGTGTTTCTCCTTGGGTTTATCCTGTATGGGAATCTCTGTACTTCCTGGATTGAGTGGCTATTTCCTTTCCCATGTTAGTGTAGTTTTCGACTATAATCTCTTCAAATATTTTCTCTGGTCCTTTCTCTCTCTCTTCTCCTTCTGGGACCACTATAATACGAATGATGTTGGGTTTAATGTTGGGTTTAATGTTTTCCCAGAGGTCTCTTAAGCTGTCTTCATTTCTTTTCATTCTTTTTCCAAGGTCCAGGATCATCTTCACTATCATTATTCTGAATTCTTTTTCAGGAAGTTTGCCTATCTCCATTTCATTTATTTGTTTTTCTAGGGTTTTATCTTTTTCCTTCATCTGATATATAACCCTCTGCCTTTACATCTTGTCTATCTTTCTGTGAATGTGGTTTTTGTTCCACAGTCTGCAGGATTGTAGTTCTTCTTGCTTTTGTTGTCTGCCCTCTGGTAGATGAGGCTATCTAAGAGGCTTGAGGGGAGCGACTGGTGGTGGGTAGAGCTGACATTTGCTCTGGTGGGCAGAGCTCAGTAGAACTTTAATCCACTTGACTGTTGATGCATGGGTCTGGGTTCTCTCCCTGTTGGTGTTTGGCCTGAGGCAACCCAACACTGGAGCCTACCTAGGCTTTTTGATGGGGCTAATGACAGACTGTGGGAAGACTCACACCAGGAAGTACTTCCCAGAACTTCTGCTGCCTGTGTCCTTGTCCCCACAGTGAAACAGAGTGACCCCGCACCTCTGCAGGAGACCCTCCAACGCTAGCAGGTAGGTCTTGTTCAGTCTCCTCCGGGGTCACTGCTCCTTCCCCTGGGTCCCAATACACACACTACTTTGTGTGTGCCCTCCAAGAGTGGAGTCTCTGTTTCCCCTAGTCCTGTTGAAGTCCTGCAAACAATTCCCACTAGGATTCAAAGTCTGATTTTCTAGGAAATCCTCCTCCCATTGCCGGAACTCCAGGTTTGGAAGCCTGATGTGGAGCTCAGAACCTTCACTACAGTGGGTGGACTTCTGTGGTATAAGTGTTCGCCAGTCTGTGAGTCACCCAACCACCAGTTATGGAATTTGATTTTACCGTTATTGCACCCCTCCTACCGTCTCATTGTGGCTTCTCCTTTGTCTTTGGATGTGGGGTATTTTTTTGGTGAGTTCCAGTGTCTTCCTGTCACTGTTTGTCCAGCAGCTAGTTGTGATTCTGGTGTTCTCAGGAGAGGGAGTGAGTGCACGCACTCTACCATCTTGGTTCCTCCCCACATGACTCTTTTTGCATTATGGTTTTCTCAGGGTATATGCCCAGTAGTGAGATTGCTGGGTCATATGTTAGTTCTATTTTAAGTTTTTTAATGAACCTCCATACTGTTCTCCATAGTGGCTATATCAATTTACATTCCCACCAACAGTGGAAGAGTGTTCCCTTTTCTCCACACCCTCTCCAGCACTTATTGTCTGTAGATTTTTGATGATGGCAATTCTGGCCAGTGTGAGTTGCTACCTCATTGTAGTTTTAATTTGCATTTCTCTAATTATTAGTGATGTGGAGCATCCTTTCACGTGTTTGTTGGTGATCTGTATATCTTCTTTGGAGAAATGTCTATTTAGTTCTTCTGCTCATTTTTTGATTGGGTTGTTTGTTTTTTTTGTACTGAGCTGCATGAGCTGCTTGTAAATTTTGGAGATTAATCCTTTGTCAGTTGCTTCAATTGCAAATATTTTCTCCCATTCTGAAGGTTGTCTTTTCACTTTGTTTAGGGCTTCCTTTGCTGTGCAAAAGATTTTAGTTTCATTAGGTCCCACTTGTATATTTTTGGTTTTTTATCCATTTGTCTAGGAGGTTGGTCAAAAAGGATCTTGCTGTGATTTATGTCATATAGTGTTCTGCCTATGTTTTCCTCTAAGAGTTTGATAGTGTCTAGCCTTACCTTAAGGTCTTTAATCCATTTGGAGTTTATATTTGTGTATCGTGTTAGGAAGTTTTCTAATTTCATTCTTTTACATGTAGCTGTCCAGTTGTCCCAGCACCACCTGTTGAAGAGCCTGTTTTTCCTCCACTGTATATTCTTGACTCCTGTATCAAACAAAGGTGACCAGTCCCTCCCATTAGGAAACTTGCTCAAGCCTCTTAGATAGCCTCATCCACCAACGACCAGACTGCAGAAGCAGGAAGAACTACAATCTTGCAGCCTGTGGAACAAAAACCACATTCACAGAAAGATAGACAAGATGAAAAGGCAGAGGGCTATGTACCAGGTGAAGGAACAAGATAAAACCACAGAAACACCACCAAACAAAGTGGTTATAGGCAACATTCCAGAAAAAGAATTCAGAATAATGATAATGAAGATGATCCAGGAACTCGGAAAAACAATGGAGGCAAAGATCGAGAAGATGCAAGAACTTTTTAACAAAGACCTAGAAGAATTAAAGAACAAATAAACAAAAATGAGTGGCATGATATAGTTAAAGTAATGAAAGTGAAGAACCTACAGACAAGATTACTCTACCCGGCAAGGATCTCATTCAGATTCGATGGAGAAATCAAAAGGTTTACAGACAAGCAAAAACTAAGAGAATTCAGCACTACCAAACCAGCTCTAAAACAAATGCTAAAGGAACTTCCCTAAGTGGGAAACACAAGAGAAGAAAAGGACCTACAAAAACAAACCAAAAACAATTAAGAAAATGGTCATAGGAACATACATATCAATAATTACCATAACTATGAATGGATTAAAGGCTCCTATCAAAAGACACAGGCTCCCTGAATGGATAGAAAAACAAGACCCATATATTTGCTGTCTAGAACAGACTCACTTTCTACCTAAAGACACATAGAGACTGAAAGTGAAGGGATGGAAAAAGATATTCCATGAAAATGGAAATCAAAAGAAAGCTGTAGTAGCAATACTCATATGAGATAAAATAGACTTTAAAATAAAGAATGTTATAAGAGACAAGGAAGGACACTACATAATGATCAAGGGATCAATCCAAGAAGAAGATATAACAATTATAAATATATATGCTCCCAACATAGGAGCACCTCAATACATAAGGTAAATGCAAACAGCTATAAAAGAGGAAATCAATAGTAACACAATAAGAGTGGGGGATTTTAACACCTCACTTACACCAATGGAGGTATCATCCAAACAGAAAATTACTAAGGAAACACAAGCTTTATATGACACAATAGACCAGATAGATTTAACTGGTATTTATAGCACATTCCATCCAAAAACAGCAGATTACACTTCTTAAGTTCACAGGGAACATTCTCCAGGATAGATCACATCTTGTGTCACAAATCAACCCTCAGTAATTTAAGAAATTTGAAATCATATCAGGCATCTTTTCTGACCATATGATATGAGATTAGAAATCAATTACAGGGAGAAACACCTAAAAAACACAAACACATGGAGGCTAAACAATACGTTACTAAATATCCACAAGATCACTGAATAAATCAAAGAGGAAAACAAAAAATACCTAGAGACAAATGACAATGAAAGCACAACTATCCAAAACCTATGGCATGCAGCAAAAGCAATTCTAAGAGAGAAGTTTATAGCAATACATGCCTACCTCAAGAAACAAGAAAAATCTCACATAAACAATCTAATCATACACTTAAAAGAACTAGAGAAAGATGAACAAGCAAACCCAAAATTTGTACAAGGAAAGAAATCATAAAGATCAGAGCACAAACAAATGAATTAGAAACAAAGAAAACGATAGCAAAGATCAATACAACTAAAAGCTGGTTCTTTGAGAACATAAACAGAATTGATAAACCTTTAGCCAGAGTGGTCAAGAAAAAGAGGGAGAGGACTCAAATCAATAAAATTAGAAAGTAAAAAGGAGAAGTTACAAAAGACACGGCAGAAATACAAAGCATTGTAAGGGATGGCCAGAGATGTTAGAAAGGCTA
>NC_041229.1:42364104-42369813 GCF_002837175.3 Physeter macrocephalus
GTATCATCCAAACAGAAAATTACTAAGGAAACACAAGCTTTATATGACACAATAGACCAGATAGATTTAACTGGTATTTATAGGACATTCCATCCAAAAACAGCAGATTACACTTCTTAAGTTCACAGGGAACATTCTCCAGGATAGATCACATCTTGTGTCACAAATCAACCCTCAGTAATTTAAGAAATTTGAAATCATATCAGGCATCTTTTCTGACCATATGATATGAGATTAGAAATCAATTACAGGGAGAAACACCTAAAAAACACAAACACATGGAGGCTAAACAATACGTTACTAAATATCCACAAGATCACTGAATAAATCAAAGAGGAAAACAAAAAATACCTAGAGACAAATGACAATGAAAGCACAACTATCCAAAACCTATGGCATGCAGCAAAAGCAATTCTAAGAGAGAAGTTTATAGCAATACATGCCTACCTCAAGAAACAAGAAAAATCTCACATAAACAATCTAATCATACACTTAAAAGAACTAGAGAAAGATGAACAAGCAAACCCAAAATTTGTACAAGGAAAGAAATCATAAAGATCAGAGCACAAACAAATGAATTAGAAACAAAGAAAACGATAGCAAAGATCAATACAACTAAAAGCTGGTTCTTTGAGAACATAAACAGAATTGATAAACCTTTAGCCAGAGTGGTCAAGAAAAAGAGGGAGAGGACTCAAATCAATAAAATTAGAAAGTAAAAAGGAGAAGTTACAAAAGACACGGCAGAAATACAAAGCATTGTAAGGGATGGCCAGAGATCTTAGAAAGGCTAGAGATAAACCCACACTCCTATGGTCAACTAATCTATGACAAAGTAGGCAAGGATATACAAGGAGGCAAGGAGAAAAGAGCAGGCAAGGAGAAAAGATAGTCTCTTCAATAAGTGGTGCTGGGACAACTGGACAGCTACATGTATAAGAATGAAATTAGAACAGTCCCTAAAACAATACACAAAAATAAATTCAAAATGGATTAGAGACCTAAATGTAAGACTGGACACTATAAAACTCTTAGAGGAAAACTTAAGAAGAACACTCTCTGACATGAATCACAGCAAGATTTTTTTTGATCCACCTCCTAGAGTAATAGAAATAAAAACAAAAATAAATGAATGGGACCTAATGAAACTTAAAAGCTTTTGCAAGGCAAAGGAAACCATAAACAAGACGAATCAGTGGACAAAGGATTAATCTCCAAAATATATAAACAGCTCTTGCAGCTCAATATCAAAAAAACAAACAGCAGAATCCAAAAATGGGCAGAAGACCTAAATAGACATTTCTCCAAAGAAGACTTCCAAATGGCCAAGAAGCACATGAAAAGATGCTCAACATCACTAATTATTAGAGAAATGCAAATCAAAACTATAATGACGTATCAACTCACACCCATTAGAATAGGCGTCATCAGAAAATCTACAGACAACAAATGCTGGATAAGCTGTAGAGAAAAGGGAACCCTCTTGCACTGTTGGTGGGAATGTAAATTGATACAGTCACTATGGAGAACAGTATGGAAGTTCCTTAAAAAACTAAAAATAGAATTACCATATGACCCAGCAATCCCACTACTGGGTATATACCCAGCGAAAACCATAATTCTAAAAGACACATGCACCCCAATGTTCATTGCTGCACTATGTACAATAGGCAGGTCATGGAAGCAACCTAAATGCCCATTGACAGATGAATGGATAAAGATGTGGTAAATATATACAATGTAATATTAGCCATAAAAATGAATGAAATTGGGTCATTAGTAGAGAAGTGGATGAATCTAGAGGCTGTCATACAGAGTGAAGTAAGTGAGAAAGAGCAGAACTAATATGGTATATTAATGCATATATATGGAACCTAGAAAAATGGTACAGATGAACCATTTTCAGGGCAGAAATTGAGCCATAGATGTAGACAGCAAACGTATGGACACCATGGGGGGAAGCGGTGGGAGGGTAGGTGGTGAGATGAATTAGGAGACTGAGATTCACATATGTGCAGTAATATGTATAAAGTGGATAACTCATAAGAACCTGCTGTATTAAAAGATAAATAAATTTAAATTAACGTACAAAAGAAAAAAAATCTCGTATGCAGTGAAAAGGAAACAAACAAACAAAAAAACATAAGGTGACCATGTGTGAGTGGGTTTATCTCTGACCTTTCTATCCTGTTCCATTGATCTATATTTCTGTTTTTGTGCCAGTACCATACTCTCTTGATTACTGAAGCATTGTAGTATAGTCTGAAGTCCAGGAACCTGATTCCTCCAGCTCCATTTTACTTTCTCAAGATTGCTTTGGCTATTGGGCGTCTTTTGTTTTTCCCTACAAATAGTGAAATGTTTTCTCTAGAACTGTGAAAAATGACATTGGTAGTTTGATAGGGATTGCATTGAATCTGTAGATTGTTTGGGAGGTAGAGTCATTTTCACAGTTTTGACTCTTCCAATCCAAGACCATGGTATATCTCTCCATCTGTTTGTATTATCTTTAATTTCTTTCCTCAGTGTTGTAGTGTTTTCTGCATACAGGTCTTTTGTCTCTTTAGGTAGGTTTATACCTAGGTATTTTATTCTTTTTGTTGCAATGGTAAATGGGAGTGTTTTCTTAATTTCCTGTTCAGATTTTTCATCATTAGTGTATAGGAATGCAAGAGATTTCTGTGCATTAATTTTGTATCCTGCAACTTTACCAAATTCATTGATTAGCTCTAGTAGTTTTCTGGTAGCATCTTTAGGATTCTCTATGTATAGTATCATGTCATCTGCAAACAGTGACATTTTTACTTCTTCTTTTCCGATCTGGATTCCAAACTTGTCTTGTTCCTGATCTTAGAGGAAATGGTTTCAGTTTTTCACCATTGAGGATGATGTTGCCTGTGGGTTTGTCAAATATGGCCTTTATTATGTTGAGGTAAGTTCCCTCTAAGCCTACTTTCTGGAGGGTTTTTATCATAAATTGGTGTTAAATTTTGTCAAAAGCTTTTTCTGCATCTATTGAGATGATCATATCGTTTTTATTGTTCAGTTTTTGATGTGATGTATCACACTGATTGATTTGTGTGTATTGAAGAATCCTTGCATCCCTGGAATAAACCCCACTTGATCATGGTGTATGATCCTTTTAATGTGCTGTTGGATTCTGTTTGCCAGTTTTTCTTGAGTATTTTTGCATCTATGTTCATCAGTGATATTGGCCTGTAGTTTTCTTTCTTTGTGACGTCCTTGTCTGGTTTGGTATCAGGGTGATGGTGGCCTCATAGAATGAGTTTGGGTGTGTTCCTCCCTCTGCTATATTTTGGAATAGTTTGAGAAGGATAGGTATTAGCTCTTCTCTAAATGTTTGATCGAATTTGCCTGTGAAGCCATGTGGTCCTGGACTTTTGTTTGTTGGAAGATTTTTAATCACAGTTTCAATTTCAGTGCTTGTGATAGCAGTTTATATTTTCTATTTCTTTGTGGTTCAGTCTCGGCAGGTTGTGCTTTTCTAAGAATGTGTCCATTTCTTCTAGGTTGTCCATTTTTTTGGCATAGAGTTGCTTGTAGTAATCTCTCATGATCCTTTGTATTTCTGCAGTGTCAGTTGTTACTTCTCCTTTTTCATTTCTAATTCTATTGATTTGAGTCCTTTCCCTTTTTTTCTTGATGAGTCTGGCTAATGGTTTATCAAGTTTATTTACCTTCTGAAAGAACCAGCTTTTTTTTTTATTGATCTTTGTTATTGTTCCCTCATTTCTTTTTAATTTTTTCTGAGCTGGTCTTCATGATTTTTTTCCTTCTGCTAACTTTGGGTGTTTTTTTAAATTATTGTTGCTCTTCTTTCTCTAATTGCTTGAGGTGTAAGCTTAGGTTGTTGATTTGAGATGTTTCTTGTTTCTTAAGTTAGGATTGTATTGCTATAAACTTCCCTCTTAGAACTGCTTTTGCTACATCCCTTAGGTTGTGGGTCATCGTGTTTTCATTGTCATTTGTTTCCAGGTATTTTTTTATTTCCTCTTTGATTTTTTTCAGTGATCTCTTTGTTATTTCATTTTGTATTGTTTAGCCTCCATGTGTTTGCACTTTTTACAGTTTTTTTTTTCCTGTACTTGATATCTAGTCTCATAGAGTTATGGTCAGAAAAGTTACTTGATAAGATTTCAATTTTTTTAATTTACCAAGGCTTGATTTGTGACCCAATATATGATCTATCCTGGAGAATGTTCCATGAGCACTTGAGAAGTAAGTGTATTCTGTTGGTTTTGGATGGAATGTCCTATAAATATCAATTAAGTCCCTCCTGTTTAATGTATCATTTGAAGCTTGTGTTTCTTATTTATTTTCATTTTGCATGATCTGTCCATTGGTGAAAGTTTGGTGTTAAAGTCCCCTACTATGATTGTGTTACTGTTGATTTCCCCTTTTATGGCTGTTAGCATTTGCCTTATGTATTGAGGTTCTCCTATTTTGGGTGCATAAATTTTTACAATTGCTATATATTCTTCTTGGATTGATCGCTTGATCGTTATGTAGTGCCCTTCTTTTTCTCTTGTAATAGTCTTTGTTTTAAAGACTATTTTGTCTGATATGAGAATTGCTACTTCCACTTTCTTTTGCTTTCCATTTGCATGGGATATCTTTTTTCATCCCCTCACTTTCAGTCTGTATGTTTCCCTAGGTCTGAAGTGGGTCTCTTGTAGACAGCATATATATGGGTCTTGTTTTTGTATCCATTCAGCCAGTCTATTTCTTTTGCTTGGAGCATTTAATCCATTTACATTTACAGTAATTATTGACTTGTGTGTTCCTATTACCATTTTCTTAATTGTTTTGCATTTGTTATTGTAGGTCTTTTCCTTCTCTTTTGTCTCCTGCCTAGAGAAGTTCCTTTTGCATTTGTTTTAAAGCTGGTTTGGTTGTGCTGAATTCTATTAGCTTTTCCTTGTCTGTGAAAATTTTAATTTCTCTGTCGAATCTGAATGAGATCCTTGCTAGTAGAGTAATCTTGGTTGTAGGTCTTTCCTTTTCATCACTTTAAAGATGTCCTGCCACTCCCTTCTGGCTTGCAGAGTTTCTGTTGAAAGATCAGCTGTTAACCTTATGGGTATTCCCTTGTGTGTTATTTATTGCTTTTCCCTTGCTGCTTTTAATACATTTTTGTTTGAATTTAATTTTTGATACTTTGATTAATATGTGTCTTGTCATGTTTCTCCTTGCATTTATCCTTTTTGGGACTCTCTGTGCTTCTTGGATTTGATTGACTATTTCCTTCCCATGTTAAGGAAGTTTTCAATTATAATGTCTTCAAATATTTTCTCAGTCTCTTTCTTTTTCTCTTCTTCTTCTGGGATCCCTACAGTTCAAATGTTGATGTGGTTAATTTTGTCCCAGAGGTCTCTGAGACTGTACTCAATTATTTTCTTTTCTTTTTTTTTTTTTTCTGCATCTTGGTAGTTATTTCCACTATTTTATCTTCCAGGTCACTTATCTGTTTTTCTGTCTCAGTTATTCTGCTATTGATTCCTTCTAGATAAATTTTAATTTCATTTATTGTGTTGTTCATCATTGTTTGTTTGCCCTTTAGTTCTTCTAGGTCTTTATTAAATGTTTCTTGTGATTTCTTCACTCTATTTAGAAAATTTTGGACCACCTTTACTATCATTACTCTGAATTTTTTTCAGGTAGACTGCCTATTTCCTCTTCATTTGTTTG
>NC_041229.1:42370999-42415642 GCF_002837175.3 Physeter macrocephalus
GCAGGTTGTGCTTTTCTAAGAATGTGTCCATTTCTTCTAGGTTGTCCATTTTTTTGGCATAGAGTTGCTTGTAGTAATCTCTCATGATCCTTTGTATTTCTGCAGTGTCAGTTGTTACTTCTCCTTTTTCATTTCTAATTCTATTGATTTGAGTCCTTTCCCTTTTTTTCTTGATGAGTCTGGCTAATGGTTTATCAAGTTTATTTACCTTCTGAAAGAACCAGCTTTTTTTTTTATTGATCTTTGTTATTGTTCCCTCATTTCTTTTTAATTTTTTCTGAGCTGGTCTTCATGATTTTTTTCCTTCTGCTAACTTTGGGTGTTTTTTTAAATTATTGTTGTTCTTCTTTCTCTAATTGCTTGAGGTGTAAGCTTAGGTTGTTGATTTGAGATGTTTCTTGTTTCTTAAGTTAGGATTGTATTGCTATAAACTTCCCTCTTAGAACTGCTTTTGCTACATCCCTTAGGTTGTGGGTCATCGTGTTTTCATTGTCATTTGTTTCCAGGTATTTTTTTATTTCCTCTTTGATTTTTTTCAGTGATCTCTTTGTTATTTCATATTGTATTGTTTAGCCTCCATGTGTTTGCATTTTTTACAGTTTTTTTTTTCCTGTACTTGATATCTAGTCTCATAGAGTTATGGTCAGAAAAGTTACTTGATAAGATTTCAATTTTTTTAATTTACCAAGGCTTGATTTGTGACCCAATATATGATCTATCCTGGAGAATGTTCCATGAGCACTTGAGAAGTAAGTGTATTCTGTTGGTTTTGGATGGAATGTCCTATAAATATCAATTAAGTCCCTCCTGTTTAATGTATCATTTGAAGCTTGTGTTTCTTATTTATTTTCATTTTGCATGATCTGTCCATTGGTGAAAGTTTGGTGTTAAAGTCCCCTACTATGATTGTGTTACTGTTGATTTCCCCTTTTATGGCTGTTAGCATTTGCCTTATGTATTGAGGTTCTCCTATTTTGGGTGCATAAATTTTTACAATTGCTATATATTCTTCTTGGATTGATCACTTGATCGTTATGTAGTGCCCTTCTTTTTCTCTTGTAATAGTCTTTGTTTTAAAGACTATTTTGTCTGATATGAGAATTGCTACTTCCACTTTCTTTTGCTTTCCATTTGCATGGGATATCTTTTTTCATCCCCTCACTTTCAGTCTGTATGTTTCCCTAGGTCTGAAGTGGGTCTCTTGTAGACAGCATATATATGGGTCTTGTTTTTGTATCCATTCAGCCAGTCTATTTCTTTTGCTTGGAGCATTTAATCCATTTACATTTACAGTAATTATTGACTTGTGTGTTCCTATTACCATTTTCTTAATTGTTTTGCATTTGTTATTGTAGGTCTTTTCCTTCTCTTTTGTCTCCTGCCTAGAGAAGTTCCTTTTGCATTTGTTTTAAAGCTGGTTTGGTTGTGCTGAATTCTATTAGCTTTTCCTTGTCTGTGAAAATTTTAATTTCTCTGTCGAATCTGAATGAGATCCTTGCTAGTAGAGTAATCTTGGTTGTAGGTCTTTCCTTTTCATCACTTTAAAGATGTCCTGCCACTCCCTTCTGGCTTGCAGAGTTTCTGTTGAAAGATCAGCTGTTAACCTTATGGGTATTCCCTTGTGTGTTATTTATTGCTTTTCCCTTGCTGCTTTTAATACATTTTTGTTTGAATTTAATTTTTGATACTTTGATTAATATGTGTCTTGTCATGTTTCTCCTTGGATTTATCCTTTTTGGGACTCTCTGTGCTTCCTGGACTTGATTTGGATTTATCCTGTATTGGACTCTCTGTGTTTCCTGGACTTGATTGACTATTTCCTTACCCATATTAGGGAAATTTTCAACTATAATCTCTTCAAATATTTTCTCATACATTACTTTTCCTCTTCTTTTGAGACCCCTATAATTCGAATGTTGGTGCATTTAATGTTGTCCCAGAGGTCTCTGAGACTATCCTCAATTATTTTCATTCTTTTTTTCTCTATTCTCTGTGGTAGTTATTTCCACTATTTTATCTTCCAGGTCACTTATCTGTTTTTCTGTCTCAGTTATTCTGCTATTGATTCCTTCTAGAGAATTTTAATTTCATTTATTGTTTTGATCATCATTGTTTGTTTGCTCTTTAGTTCTTCTAGGTCCTTGTTAAACGTTTGTTATATTTTTTTCCTTTCTATGTCCAAGATTTTGGATTATCTTTACTATCATTATTCTGAATTCTTTTCAAGGTAGACTGCCTATTTCCTCTTCATTTATTTGGTCTGGTGGCTTTTTACCTTGCTCTTTCATCTGCTGTGTATTTCTCTGTCTTCTCATTTTGCTTCACTTACTGTGTTTGGGGTCTCCTTTTCACAGCCTCCAGGTTTGTCATTCCCTTTGTTTTTGGTGTCTGCCCCCAGTTGGTAAGTTTGGTTCAGTAGTCTGTTTAGGCTTCCTGGTGGAAGGGACTGGTGCCTGTGTTCTGGTGGATGAGGCTGGATCTTGTATTTTTGGTGGTCAAGACTGCATCCGGTGGTATGTTTTGGGGTGTCTGTGACCTTTTTATGATTTAGGCAGCCTATCTGCTAATGGGTTGGGTTGTGTTCCTGTCTTGCTAGTTGTTTGGCATAGTGTGTCCAGCACTGTAACTTTCTGGTCAATGAATGGTGCTGGATCATAGCATTGAGGTGGAGCTCTCTGGGAGAACTTTTCTGTTTGATATTATGTGGAATTGGGAGGGTTCTGGTGGACCAATGTCCTGAAGTTGGCTCTCCCACCTCAGAGGTTCAGGCTTGACACCCGGCCAGAGCACCAAGATCGTGTCAGCCAAACGGCTCAGAAGAAAAGGGAAAAAAAGAGAAAGAAAAATGAAAGAAAAAAATACAATACAATAATTAAAATAAAAAAAACCTTATTAAAATGTAATAAAAAGAAAGAAAGAAAGAAAGAAAGAAAGAAAAGAAGAGTGCAAACAAACCTAAAAATCCACCAATGATAACAAAAGCTAAAAACTATACAAAAAGAAAAACAAACAAAAAGATAACGGAGAGACAGAACCTTAGGACAAATAGTAAAAGCAAAGCTGTACAGACAAATCAATCAAAGAAGGATAGACATACACACTCAAAAAAAGAGAAAAAGGAATATAATATACATATATATATGGAAGAAAGTAACCAAATCAATAAGCACATCTACCAATGATAATACGCTCTAAATACTAAACTAAGATAAACATAAAACTAGAAACAAATTAGATGCAGAAAGCAATCCCCAAGTCTAAAGTTGCTTCCAAAGTCCACCGTCTCAATTTTGTGATGATTCATTGTGTAATCAGGTATTCTGCAGATGCAGGGTACATCAAGTTGATTGTGGAGATTTAATCCACTGCTCCTGAGGCTGCTGGGAGAAATTTCCTTTTCTCTTCTTTGTTCGCCCAGCTCCTGGGGTTCAGCTTTGGATTTGGCACTGCCTCTGTGTGTAGGTCTCCTGAGGGCATCTGTTACCCTCCCAGACAGGACGGGGTTAAAGTAACAGATGATTAGGGGGCTCTGGCTCACTCAGGCTGGGGGTAGCGAGGGGTACATAATGTGGGGCAAGCCTGAGATGGCAGAGGCCGGCATGACATTGCAACAACCTGAGGCTTGCCATGTGTTCTCTTGGGGAAGTTGTCCCTGGATCATGGGACCCTGGCAGTGGTGGGCTGCACAGCCTTCTGGGAAGGGAAGTGTGGATAGTGTCCTGTGCTTGTCCATAGGATTCTTGGTGGCTGCAGCAGCAGCCTTAGCGTTTCATGCCCATCTCTGTGGTCCACGCTGATAGCCAAGGCTCGCTCCCATCTCTGGAGCTCCTTTGGGCGGTGTTCTGAACCCCCTCTCCTCGCACACCTTGGAACCATGGTCTTTTGCCTTTTACGCAGTTCTAGGCTAGCTGTGGCTCGTTAACCTTCCCAGCTAGCTGTAACCCACTAACGCCCTTCAGGTTGTGTTCATGCAGCCAACCCCAGTCCTCTCCCTGGGATCTGACCTCCAAAGTCAGAGCCTCAGCTCCCAGCCCCCACCCGCCCTGGCAGGTGAGCAGACAAACCTCTCAGGCTGGTGAGAGCTGGTCCACACCGATCCTCTGTGCGGGAATCTCTCCACTTTGCCCTCTGCACCCATGTTGCTGCACTCTCCTCCGAAGCTCCAAAGCTTCTCCCCTTCCCATCCCCCATCTCCACCAGTGAAGGGGTTTCCTAGGTTGTGGAAACTTTTCCTCCTTCACAGCTCCCTCCCAGAGGTGCAGATCCTGTTCCTATTCTTTTGTCCCCGTTTTTTCTTTTGCCCTACCCAGGTACATGGGATTTTCTAGCCTTTTGGGAAATCTGAGGTCGTCTGCCAACGTTCAGTAGGTGTTCTGTAGGAGTTGTTCCACATGTAGATGTATTTCTGATATATTTGTGGAGAGGAAGGTGATCTCCACGTCTTACTTTTCCACCATCTTGAAGGTCCTTCTATATAGATAATATAATGAGGCAGATCTTTTGAGCTGTTTTATAGATACTGAAACCACCACCAGGTGGAAGAAGTTAACTACATGATGACCAGGCTGTAGCCATGACGTAAGCTGTGACAATTCTAAGAACTGGCCTCAAAGAAATGGGAACAAACCGACCCTGGAACTAAAGATTAACTGTACTCAAAACAATCAAGATGACACTGATCAGAGCACTGCATGACCAATTTCAAGATGACTGTCAGAGCTGACTGTGCCCACTTATACACCTCTGAAACTCCCCTTTAAAAGTTCTTGCCCACTGACTGTCGGGGGAGAGTTGGCATATGGACATTAGTCCACCCTCTCCCCCAGTTGCCAGCCTCTGGAATAAAACAAACTTCCCTTTCTACCAGCCTTGTCTCTAGAGTATTGGCTTTCGAGCAGTGAGCCTGGACCCCAACTTTTGGTAACAGAATTAAAAATTACTATCAAAAGTTTTATAATACTGCTACTATTACTACTACTACTGGTAATAATAATGATGATGATAATAACAATGATATTAAAAGGATTCTTTTTCTTGCCACCTCTCATAATATCCTTCCCCCTTAGGGACTGTTCAGGTTTTAATACCCAAAATCCCAAGGCTGGAAACCTTTCAGTACCTGACAAACCAGGAATATTTACCACCATAACTTAAACAAAAGTACCTTCTCATGGTAGAGATCTGGAACTCTAAAATATCTCAGAAGTCTTCCTATACTTATATCACTATGGTTGAATTAGTTTCTATATCATTATAACCATGGAATGCTAGACAGAGTCAAGTAGTATTATGATGATATTCCCCTTTTCATATTGCTATTTTGTCTTCTTGGAGGTTATAATTTGTTTTTATTTCCACTTGCATAATTTGCTATTCACATAGCTTTATTTTGTTTCAAATGCTATATTATTCTATTAAATCCTTATTTTTAATGAAGACTTCTTTTCCATAATCCTTTTCTTTTTTCCTAAGTTGACCCACTTTTGTGGTTTAATCCTTCACTTTCTGAAGCACATTATTCTTTCCTCAAAAAAAGTGCAAAAAGTATATCTCTGAATCCTTTCATGAAAAACAAAAATGGAGTGATAGTCTACCTTCATATCTCCTGAGTGGATATTTTGGCTTAGCATAATATTCAAGGTTGAAGAATATTTGCCTTCAGAATTTTGAAGACAATTCTCTCCTACAATCCATAGTTGCTACTGAGAAAGTTGAAATAGTTGTAATTCTTACCTTATGTATATGGTGTTTTCCCCCTCTCTTTAGAAGATGTTAAGATCTTCCAAATATCACTGATATTTAGAAATTTCATGATAATTGACCTTGGGGTAGACTTTTCCATTGGTTACATCAAGCAGTCTGCAGTCTTGTGTACTTTAGTTCCAGAAGTTTTCTTGGCTTTTTTTTTTTCTAGTCAGACATAATTCTTATATTTGATCCTTTTTTTTTCCCATTGTGGAGCACAGGTTCCGGACACACAGGCTTAGAAGCCATGGCTCATGGGCCTAGCTGCTCCGCGGCATGTGGGATCTTCCCGGACCGGGACACGAACCCGTGTCCCCTGCATTGGCAGGTGGATTCTCAACCACTGCGCCACCAGGGAAGTCCTCAGATTTGATTCTTTCAGTACATTTTATTTCATATATTCTAACTTCATACTCTTTTTTTCTACTTTCTATTTTTTTTTCTCCAAGATATTTATAACATTTAGTCAAACTATTTTTATTTTGCAATAATTTGATTTCCAAGAGTTCTTCCTTCTTTACTGATTTTTATTTTCAGAGCATTTAAAAAATTGCATGCATTAACTCTTCTTTGTGGAGAAAGTAATTATTTAAAGATTTTTTTTTGTTTGATTATTTAAAAGAGTTCTCTCTTTTCTCAAGACTGAATTATCATTTTTCTACATTTTTTCTCTGCCTTTCATTCGGAGATCTTTCTTCAACTGTCAGGTGATCTTTAACTCTCTCTTCTTATATAAGAAGGAGTCTTTAAAATATCAGTTTGAAAGCCCTTTGTGTACTGATGGCCAAAATATAGGGGGCTAGATCCAGTATTTGGGTGGACAGCTGGCTCTTTTGCTGGGTTACTCTCTTTGAAAATAGGAATATGTACATGTTATTTCTCTGCAGATCTTCAGTTTACCTAGAGATGATGTTTCCAGTAGACTTCCCAGGGAAAGATTTGGAAGCCACTGTTGATGCTCAGGCTCCCAGCAGGAGGTTCAATGTGCAAATGTTTATTTTCCTTCCTTGTTTTAAACTCTGTGCATCACCTGCACTTTTTCTCATATCTGCTGATTTTGAATCCTGTACCTCTAGATGAATTTCTCCTGAAGAAAGCATAAAAATCCTGCTTGTAAAATAGACATCTGACTGTTGGTATGTTTTATTTTTTTACTCATCCTTCCAACCACCTCCCCTCTGGCAACCACCTGTTTGTTCTCTGTATCTATAATTCTGTTTCTTTTTTTTTAATATTTGTTTTTTTGTTGTTTTTTTTTTTTTAGATTTCACATATGAGTGAAATAATATGGTATTTGTCTTTCTCTGTCTGGTTTATTTCACTTAGTATAATACCCTCCAGTTCCATCCATGTTGTTGCAAATGACAAGATTTCATTCTTTTTTATGGCTGAGTAGTATTCCATTGACTGCTGATATTCTTTGCACTGGATGGTGAAAAGGTTGAGTCAAGTATTCATTTCAATAATTTTCAAATGATCCCTCTGTTTTCATTCCCACTCTGTTTTTCATTCCCACCTTTCCTGGGTCTTAAAATTTTCTGGAGTTCTTCACAGAAAATCAGTTCAAATCCCCTTCTTTTGAACCTGTGTTGTCTCTTCTTCCTCATTGTAAACAAGCGACTACTCTTTGACCTGCTTTCCATCTTTCAATATTTTTTCTTGCAATCAGTCATCACATTATGTCCCATTTCTATTGATGTATACCATTTTATTCCCTTTATATCCTATTATTTTGTAATGGAATCTGGAGTGAGAGACAATCAAATGGACAACTGACCATATCCTGATAGAGGTTAGTAGCACATTTATTTTAAAATGGCCTCAATAGTGGCATAAGTAATAGAAGTAGCAGTAGTTCTTTTAGTAGAAATAGTTGTAATCATTACAACAGTAACACCTAGCAGTATCTACTAGTGCTACACAGTTATTACCAGTGTCATGATGCTACATAATTAAGAGTGTCATATAGCTTATACAAACTTTTAGTGCATTTGATTTTACTTCACTTAATTCTTACAATAGCTCTGTGCAAAGGAATGGGCAGATATCATTAATCATTACCCACACATCTTACTTTACAGATGTGAAATATAAGAATCAGGGAGGGTAAATAATTTACTCAACTTTATTCAGCTAGTAGTTTCTGTATAAAAGTCTACTCAGTCATCCTACCTTTTCCAGTATTCATAACCCATGACCGTAATTTGCAGAGTCAGTTTGAAACATTAGGTATGAATTTGATTTTAAACATTTCCCAGACTCTTTCTGGTCTTGTGATTCTTACAACAGTCATAGAACATGAATCTTCCATTCAAGAATTAATTGTTTAGAAAATTAGAGTAGCTCAGATGTTTTATTATTATTATAAATTCTGAAATAGAAATTTTCTTATTAAAAGGTTTTACCATACATTGGATATCTCTAATAGTCCTCAGATACAACATGACTAAACTAAAGTAACCTTTTTCTTTCTCTGGATTTCAGGCATCTCATTTCAGAATTTTTCTAGGCATCCTTTGACCAATAACTAAAGAATTTATTTAAACCATCTCATACCCACTTCCCTTCAACCTAGATAAAAATAATGAACATTCAGTAAGTTTGCTTAAAAAGCATTATAATGGATAAATCCAGGGTTTTTAGCTAATAGCCTCTACCAGTATGTGTCCAATGTACAAAATGTACCAGTATGTGTCCAATGTACTAAATGGCTGTTCTTAAAAAACACCATAGTTGGAATAAAAACTCAGACATTATTTATGCTTAGCTCAACATTTGCCCTACAATAATATATGCTTCGTCTTTTTATTAGAGAGGGATTTACATTTAAATTCCCTGTCAGTAATAGATCTTTATCTTAAATCTAAGTTCCCTGATAGCACTTCTCCCCTCCAAAAAAACCTGAGGAACATCTTACCAAGTATTGAAACCAGACCATCTGATTTTCTTTCTTTCCTGTTCTTCTTCCATGAAAAGAATACATTTGGTCTGACTTAATGTCTCAGAGATGTGTCTCACCCCAAAATTATTGGCTGTTATCCAGGCAAGTTTTTTGAAACCATGTATGATTTCAGAGTTTAAATGCTCTCCTTGTCTGGAGGGAAATTTCATGGTCAAGAATCAAATGATTCTTAATTCCTTCTAGGAAGACAGGCTTCTCTCCAAGTCTGTTTCGGTTCTTACCTCCATCCTCTACCGCAAACACACATATCCATATAGCTCCTGGGACATATCATTCTTTCCTCAGGGTGTTGACAAGAGAGTTGGATTTTCTAGTACAGTGAAGAGTAAAAAGATCAGGCACTAAGGTATTGCATAGCACAAAAACCATTCAATGATGATTTATTTTTGTCTCAACTTGGAATATTCATATTTCCATGAGTTGAGTTTTTAATAGTAAAACTTTCATGAAATATATTGAGAATGCCAACTCAGTTGTCTACATTTTATGCTTCTAAAAGTAGAAAATGCTTACATTAGTGACATGGTAATTATCATGAACTTTGTAGAGTCATGAGCTTAAAGCACATTTGAAAAAGCTATCTAGATTCACCTCTAATTTTGTTAGTGAACAACATGTACTTCATGATGAGTTGATGTCATGTATACAGCAGTGACATGATCCTCTCATAAGTGTGAGAAAGTGCTAAAAGACTGCCCCTCCAGACACCTTTCTCCAGACCTCAGAGCAAATGGAAAGGGCTATGGGGCCCTTTGAACCCCGACTCTAATAAACATGTAGCTTTGGGTAAATTGAAGCTCCATAAATTTTCACCTTACTACCTATAAAGTTGGAATAAAAATACAGAGTTCACAAAACTGTAAAGATAAAGGTGATAACACAATTATTCTAACATAACTGTAAAGATAAAGGATATAACACACTTATTCTAACATAATGCCACATAATAAATATTATCTTCTTTTTCCCTTGATTTTCTTCTGGCTTGTTTTGCTCGCTTTCATTTTTAATTTATTTTAAGAGGAGAATAACTTCAGAGAACGTTGTGGTTTTCTACTAAAAGATGAGGTTAAATGTAGGTACCCCATGTAAGGATAAACGACTTCCTAGAGGAGAGATGCACCTCTTTGCACTGGATTTTGTTACCTGGTCAGCAGCAGACCAGTGTGCATATGTAAAAAAGAACATTGGGGCACTTATATCCAGAAAATGATGCACACAATCCGTATGCTTTTATAGTCTGCTCCTCCTGTTTCTCTGTGCAACTGTGCCCCAAAAGGAAGGCAGAGAATAAGTTAAACTTGATTCTTACCTATAAACCATAAATATCAAAGGAGAGTCTGCTTGGACTTCCTTGGTTGTGCAGTGGTTAAGAATCCGCCTGCCAATGCAGGGGACGTGGGTTTGATCCTTGGTCCAGAAAGATCCCACATGCCATGGAGCAACTAAGCCTATGCTCCACAGCTACTGAGCCTGTATTCTAGAGCTCACAAGCAACAACTACTGAGCCCACGTGCCACAACTACTGAAGCCCACGTACCTAGAACCCATGCTCTTCAACAAGAGAAGTCACTGCAATGAGAAGTCCACACCCTGCAACAAAGAGTAGCCTCCACTCACCACAAATAGAGAAAGCTCATGTACAGCAATGAAGACCCAAAGCAGCCAAAAATAAATAAATAAAATAAGCTAATTTTTAAAAAAAAAGGAGAGTCTGCTTTTCTGCTGATCCCTCATCCTATATTCCCTCCTGGATGAGATCTTCTATTTAGCCTCAGAAGAGAGTAAATCCTCCCATGGTTGACTCTTATATGTCTTTTCTATCTGTTTGACACTAAGAGGGTGAAAGTTAAAGATTCTGGCATGGGGAGTTATTGTTTAATAGGTACATAGGTTCAGCATTGCAATATGAAAAAGTTCTGGTGATGGTGAGGACAGTTGCATAATAATGCAAATGTATGATGCCACTGCACTGTACACTTAAAATGGTTAAAGTGGTAAGTTTTATGTTGTATATACTTTACCACAATTAAGAGAAGTCTTTTCAAAATTTTCTGGCCAAAGGGAACAAGGATACTCCAATATGGATTGAACTATGTGTTCCCAACATCACATATGCGAAGTGGACATGAATAGATTTTCTCTACCTGTCTAATGAAAGGAAGCCCTATTTTGCTCTTCAACCCATGAATCTGCTGCTAACCACAAAAGGGCTTGAGTCTCTTTTCTTTTCTGAATCATTAAATCAGAATGCATAATAAATCTAAATGTTATTTTCAGAAAGTTATGTTTAGACTCTAGAGCATGACCTAAGTTTGAGAAAAATAACTACTTTTGTCACCAATACCATAATTCAGAATGAGCAAAACTATTCACAACAGTGTTTCTAAGTAATATAGTCCACAGAAACAGATGAGAATTTTTAAATTTGCTTTTTAAAAATATTCTTTATATATAATTGTCTCTTGTAATTAAACAACAGAATTTTCCTAATAAAATAGTAAAGATTATTATGCAATGATAATTTTTTAGTTAAAAATCAATTTCTAAATGATCATAACTAGTTTGACTTATAAGTCCACTAATTAGTGAGAATGGAAAACGAGGCAAAAGAGAGAAGAAGGAAGATATTGTCCACTCATTTGAGAAAGAAAAGAAAAATAATAAGGATTCCTGAGATGGTTTGAAGGCTAAAGAGCTGTGATGATTAGATATGTAAGATGCAGGAAGTAGGATTAAAAACTATATGGTCGGGGCTTCCCTGGTTGTGCAGTGGTTGAGAATCTGCCTGCCAATGCAGGGGACACGGGTTCGAGACCTGGTCTGGGGGGATCCCACATGCCGCAGAGCAACTAGGTCCATGAGCCACAACTACTAAGCCTGCGCGTCTGGAGCCTGTGCTCCACAACAAGAGAGGCCGCAATAGTGAGAGGCCCTCGCACCGTGATGAAGAGTGGCCCCTGCTTGCCGCAACTAGAGAAAGCCCTCACACAGAAACGAAGACCCAACACAGCCAAAAATAAATAAATTAATTAATAAATTTAAAAAAACTATATGGTCTATTCCATTGTAATAATACAATTCTACTAAAAGAGTAAGGATGTTCAGAGAAACAGATGCCATATAGTGCAGTCTCATTTTACATCATGATTCAACAAGCTTAAGAGATTCAATGACTTTCCCAAGTTCTTATGCCTTGCAAGTGGCAGTCAGGGCTTGTATTAGCAAGCTAATTCTCATTGCATTGCACAATGTGGTCTCCCTAAGAAAGATTATAACTTCTGCAGGAAGAAATGGTAAAATCTCCTAACTTGCTGACTTAAATAGAAAGAAAAAGACAACTCTCTTGGACATCTTAATATTCAAAAACATTTTGATTAAATATGAAATCTCAGTAATCATGTGTATTAATTCACAGATAACTTTTAACACTCTGAAAATGTTTCTCATCATCTCATTAATGCTCATTTAATTGTATAGAAATAAAATAAATGGCAAAGGAAATACCTCCAAAACTTGAGCTTACAAAGGTAAAGCGAATTTCTCTGTAGCATTAAGATATTTTAAATTAGAGTAATTAATTGCTTCTTTGAAATGGAGGGGAATAAATTGGACTCCATTATGTGACCTATTTTCACATAAGATTTTATGCTATAGTTTTAATGTTCTGATCCATTCACCTTTACCCAGTTTAACTCCCAAACAATGCTAGCCTCTTTTGAACCCAGGATGCTTATCTGGTTTACACATCCAGTAGGAAAGTGGCACCTTCTTGCTCTTTTTGCTGCAAGTTCTTTGTTTTTCTTTCACTATTTGGCCCCAAGGACATTACACTTGCGTTTGCCCCTGCCTGAAATGTTTTCCATGAGGTTCCAGCAAAGCTGCCTCCTTTTCAAGATTTAGCGTTCAGCTCAACTCTTACTTTCTCAGAAAAGTCATTCTTTTGTCACTTTATCTCAGTTTCTGCTTTCTGAATCTTCTCTATTTCATCAACTTTTGTCTTCATGTAGTACTTTTAATTATTCCAAAATCTGTGTTTTTTTGTATGAATTCCGTCTGTGCCAAGGCTAAACATACGTTCTTCCAGCTGCTATTTACTTATCTCATTTCTCCACCTTTGATAAGACAGTCACTCTCCCAACCAAAGCATTGTGGGACTGCTGCTTCCTGAGATTTGGACATTATATTCTCTAATGTTGCCCAAGATGCTTTTCTTAAATATATCTTCTCATTGGTTCACGTGAAGCTTATACTCCACTAAGATTATTTGTGAGCTGCTATAAAAACTATTCTCTCAAATTTTGTAGATATTTAATTTTAAAACACATTTAAATGAAGAATTTATATTTAAGTGCCACAGAGTCACAGAAAATAAACCAAATTCTTTAGCCACGTCCTTTTGAAACTCATTGTAGAGCTTCCCATTTCTTGAGACAGCAAACAAGAAATTCAGCATTTAGCTTGTATTCAGTTTGCATTCCTTCTTACTGAGCATACTTTGTCCACTTTAACGCCCCTGTGTCATTATGTTTCATGAATCTAGAAAACCTATATAAAACCAACACCAAGGATGCATTTTGTGTGGCTTGGGAAAATATTTTTAGAATCTCATATTAAAAGGCATGACATATAATAGTGTTACTCCGTGTGGAGTGACAAATCACTTATATTTTGTGCAAAGGAAACTGTTGACATGAACTTGGTGGAATACTCTTTAGCTATCTGTGAATAAGAGGCACTGTTAACATATTAGATACGGTTTGTCTTCCAACCCCACCCCATGCCTAATTACACTGTATAGAAAGTTAAGTAGGTACTGAACTAAGAGATGTGGAATCACAGGCAACATAATCCTATTGTGATTGCTCCAGCACTGCATAGGCATGGTTGTTTTTTTCCGATATTGTGGAGAACTTCATAATTATACATTTTCTGCCACTGAGTGATCCAGTGTGTAATTACACAGTTCAAATACAATAGTTCTGGTTACTGTTCAAATACATGTAGCTACATGGGATTAAAATGTATTTAACACTAATTACATAGAAATGTGATGGGACCTATTACTGCTTTTATTGGGAATATGAAATGTGCAGGTATAATCGACCCCATTTTTATGTAAGCGTAGTGTCTATCCCTGCATGCAACTTTGCGCAGCCATTCTGTTAGCGTAATGCTCTTGATATTGTAACACCAACTTTAGAAACATTATACAAGGAAGTAAATGAAATCCACAGTGGAGTAGATTTTGGGTAAATAGTGCATATTTATTACTTATTTTGGTGTGTTTTTTCTTTTCCATTATGGCTTATTACAGGATAATGAATATAGTTCCTTGTGCCACACAGTAGGTCTGGTTGTTTATTTATTTTATATCTAGTAGTTTGTATCTGTGCTTCTTTTTTTTTTTGTAACATCTTTATTGGAGTATAATTGCTTTACAATAATGTGTTAGTTTCTGCTTTACAACAAAGTGTATCATATGTTCCCATATCTCTTCCCTCTTGCGTCTCTCTCCCTCCCACCCTCCCTATCCCATCCCTCTAGGTTGTCACAAACCACCTAGCTGATCTCCCTGTGCCATGCGGCTGCTTCCCACTAGCTATCCACCTTACGTTTGGTGCTTCTTTTAACTGATTATTTTCTTTTTGTTTAGCAAGAACCATCAGGTAATCTCAGCAATGAACACCAGATGGCGTTGCATTGAATAACTGCGTTTTCAATTGTCAATGAATGCTAGAAACATTTTGGGGATGGAGTGCACGTTAGAAATATTCATGTCTAGCCTCTCATTTTGCAACTAAAAGTACTCACATTCAGAGAGGTGATATTATTTCTACAAGACCATGTTAAAGATAAATGTCTGACCTGGCATTCAAATCCCAGTGTGTTTTAAACACGCTATCCTATCTTTCCATGTGATTATGGTTTCATTGCATCAAAGGAAGAGGAGCACGAGGGTAATGGTCAAATTTTAAATCTTAGCTGGGACACTTACTAGCTGTGTGACACTGGGCACATCATTTAGCCCTTTCACTCTTAGTTTCCTTTGTGAAAAAAAGGGGGGGTAGGGATTAAAAGCACACCTACCCTATAGTTTTCTTTTATGTTGATTAAGCTGTAAAAGTTCTATGTAAAATAGTTAATAATTTTCTACATAGAAGATTCTCTAGACATATTGGTCCCACGTGAATTTAAGGGACCATATGTGTTCCATCATTTTTATAATCCTAAAGCTTTTGTTTCATAGTGCATTTTACTTTACTGTGTATTTAAGATGAGCTGCCTCTTACTCTCAGGAGCTTTTGCTCCAAGACAGATACTCAAATGTAGATTTGCAGACAGTACTCCAAATAATCATACAGGTCACTGCTGTGGAAGAGGGAATACGGTGTTTCAGCCTCACCAGGGCAGGAAAGGACACTGAAACTTCTTAGGTCTGGACTTTTAGACTTTACTCTTTGTCTCTTCTCATTCTTTGTGAGTCTCATTCAGTCCCTCCATTCTTCTTGTGTTCTCCAATCTTATCTCCTGCTGCAAACTCTCTATTAGAGCTTCTCCTTTGGATTTTGGTGTGATGCGCATTCTGAGGCTAGTCTTTGTCAATAATTAGATCTGTGCCTTTAGCTCCTTTCCTATTGTGGCCCTAATATATTTTTGTGCAAAATGAAAGGCTGCGCTAGATAGATGATTTCTCTTTGAAACTCTATAGTTCTATGATTTTTTCCCCTCTAGTCTTATGTGACAAACCCTCTCCCCTTCACACACACATACACACAAGTCTGGTATAATTGCTCCCCCCATGGGTCTCATAGCCCCCTAAAATACCTATATTATTTTTCTTGGCCACTAGACTTTGTAAACAAAGTCTTCTCTCATGGTGACCATACTTTTGCATATGACTTGGGCTCAATGAGATATTAGCAAACATGATGCAAGCAGAGGCTTAATAAGCATTTTCACAATGGACTTGTCATTTGGTACAATTTCTCCTTCAACCATGAGATCACCGTGCAGAGAAGCTCACACTAGCCTTATAGAGAAATACAAGGGAACCCAGATAACAGCCTGAATTCAGACACCAGACATATGGTTCATCCCAGGCATCCCATCCAGCCCTAATCATTTAAGCTCCCCACCTGAGACCCCAGATTGTGGTGTTGTCCTCCTATGTCCAGCCAAAACTCTGACCAGTAATTGTGAGCAAATAAAAAGGCTGATGTTTTTAAGCTATTAAATCTTAGGGTGGTTTGTTACACATCAGTAGATAACTGCAACACTGTGTAACCTTGTGGATTGCCTTTAGTTTAGTATCTCTATGCCTCCATTCCCTCATCTATAAGTGCATAATAAGGGAACAAATGTCACAGGATTATTATTATTAAATGAGAGGATGCAAGAATGATGATTAAGAGGCAGTGATAGGCACAGAAGATCTCAGTGTTAGTTATTATTAAAGGAAAACACTGTATTAATTTGATAGATTTGGCCAAAAAAATCTCATTCAGGTAAAATGAAAGATTGACTATTAGGAGGTTAACAAAATAACTTGAATAAACTTGCACAGCTGATAAATGGGAATTCCAGAGTAGCTGCAGTGATCCAAATATGCCTCAGTTACAGCTGCTGTTTAGTGTACTCTGGTGGTGTTTTTAAGCTGTAGATTAAATAATTATGGGAATCATTCTGAGTCCTTCAGCTATCTGGGACTTCCAGGAACTTCATGATTAGTTGACACTTGTTTCCCCAGCTCTACTGGGGGAGACTAAGCCAAGAGATTGCTGATGACACAGGGACAATTTGACTCTCTTCCTGAGAAGGGGTCTCATATTATTTCTCAGCCTGACTTTTCCTTCTTCATCCTTCTTTTTACTATTCCCTCCCTTCTAATTCCTTCACTGTAACCCCATTCCCATCAATTACAAGAACTTTATCCTGCCACCATTTGAGAACATGGGTTGGCTGAGAGAAAGAAGATGGGCAATTGCTAATCACATTTTATCCAAATTTGCCTTTTCTCAGCTTATGTTATCAATGTGTTTTGCTGTGTTACAATGCTTTGCTATCATTATCATAGTAGTATGTTTACTTTTTTTACAGATTTTATGATTATATGTATGTACTGTATACTATGTATATATATACAGTAAAATGTATGCATTACTATCATACATGCTTTATATATTAACAATTGCATCTCAAATGGAGTTAAATCATATGCCCAAAATAACATAATAAGAGCTAAACTGGGACAGATCATTATCTATCACTGATGAAATTTTCCCCACAATGGGGATAATTTTACGTACCTTCTATGGTCATCATGAAGATTATCAGTAATAATAATACAGCATGTAGCATATGATAGTGTTTTGTTTAGAACTATTATGCCTTTATCTTTTCTTACTCTGGAAAATACCCCTTATCAGAATTCCAGGACCCTATTAGTGATTCTGTATCCACGTGAGATGCTCCCATGATCAAAAACCTTGAAAGACCCCATATTGAGTCCTTATAACAACTTAGCTCTCTGCAATGCATATCCAAATTACTTAATATATATGTGATAAAATGAATATTTGCATTTTTATTTTCTGAGTTGAATGTAAATGACTAACCTGGATATCTCTTCTGCTGCAAACAGTACACTCTAGAGTTCACCAAGTCTCCTGTGCATTGTCACCACTCCATACATCATTCTTGAGTTACTTTTTATTCCTACAGTAAATTAGAATGAAAGACTGCTAGCACTGCTCAGCACACCCATGAGACGGTTGTAACTTGATCAGGGTAATGCAGCCAATCAGTAATGGAAGGAAGCAGAGGTAGGAAACCTCAGAGCAGAGTATTATTAGACGAACGATAAGCTGTTATATGGTCCTCAGGGGAAGCAAGAAATCAAGCAGGTATTGAGGTGAGTAACATAATGCACTTGCCTAAATCATATCACTGAGCATCTCTTGGGGAACCAAGCATCATGGGCAATGGTGTTATGTAACATGGAAACTGAAGCTGCATGGTTGGAGCCAACAGGGATTCTTTCCTTCTTTCTTTTTTCATCTATCTTTTGGTAGCCATTCTTCGGTTAACTTGGATCAAGGAAAGGAGTCAGGACAAAAGTCCTCACAGGATAGTCTGGAGATTTTCCTATATTATCTGTGTGCTTCCAGAGTATCATAGAATAAAAAACTTTGAGGGACAGAGTTTAATATCATTTAGCATGACCATTTCACAATATTTATATCCCTTCCATAATAATTCTGTTGACAAATAACCTCTACCTGAGCACATTTCTTGTCAGGAAACTCATAACCACATTAGTAACTCATTCATTTCTTTTGATTTTTCTAGCTCAGTAGATACCTTGCCATCCTTAAATTTCATCCATTTGTTCCTCCATTATTATCTTTTGTGTTATTAATGGATCATCAGATATTTAAATCATAGAATCATGATTTTTCCTTGTCTTCACCGTGTCTTGTATTTTCCATGCCTTCTAATCCTTAGGGGAAACATCTAGAGTTCTTCCAATCATATTATTTCCTATGTATTATGGCTTTGAATTCCCTCATTAGTGTGACTTTAGGAAAAGGAAAGAACATACAACATTTGGGGTCAGATCTGGCTCCATTTTCAGCTACAGGAATAGGTTTTGGACATATTATTTAAATTTCATGCCTCTGTTTCCTCTTCTGAAAAACAACACGAAATGTTTTATAGATGGATGTTTCCAACAACTGTCCAACTGGCTTGCTCCTTTGTTCAAATCTGGGCAACCATATCACATGGTTGATTGATTAGGAACTTATACTGACTAAATACCCTGGTTCTGCTTTCTATTCTTTGTGCTTAACTCTGAACTTCCCACCTTGTATTTACATAATTGGTGGTTAGACTCAAATGCAAGTCTTTTCGCTTTTCTCAAGTTTTAACTCAGTAGACTCAGTCCATTTTTCCAGAAATAGAAAGTCAAAAATTCTTTAGACATTTCTGGCCAGACAGCTATATGATATTGGCTCATATTTTATTGAGGATTATATGGTAGGTTAGCTCAGTGCTTGACCAAGGCCATGGAAACAAAGTGCAATTCTTGGATGGGTACCTGGCACAGTCACAGATTGTGCACTATCCCTAGCCAGCCTTTTGGCAATGTGCAGCAATGGTGCCAGGGAAAAATGCTGTGCTTGAATTCATGACTGCATCTCATAAGTAATTTAGGATATATTTCATGTTTATGTGAAAATAACAAATGCTTATTTAAGAGCAGGTTTCTTGTTTGAGTTCAATCACCATGGCTCTTGCTATTAAAATGGAAATTTCATTATTGATCTCTGGATTTCTCCAGCTATTATTTGGAACCAGTAGTGTGACCCATGCAACTCCTTAAATTTATAATACAACAGCTTTTTGCCACCCTTACTCCAGTATCAACCATGTGGGATTTACCAGACCTGCTAGTGAGAGTGACATATGCTCATGACTTTGTTGTTTCCTCTTCCATTTGACCTTACAAATGACTTTTCTTGTGATTTGTGGAGAAATTTGAAGTGACCAACACATTCTATGGGTAATTTCTAACTAAAATTCTAGGTATTCATCTGACCTGTTTTAGGTTCTTTGAGGATATGCCTGAAGACAGCCTGTTTGATTTTGGCTTTCTGCATCCCATGTCAGGGTAGCTATGAATAAAAATACTCTCCCAAGTTCAATAAACTAAGCTTGTGATGCTATGTTATGACATATTATCTGGTTTCATGATCTTCTAAAACTGTGTAAGCTCTTTCCCTATGATATTCTGCTTCTGGTCTGATCATATTTATAGTTCCCCTTTACCATCACCACTGTCTTTAAAAAAAGTTGTATATGTTATTTGGTCTTTAAAACCTTGTTTTCTTTCTGTAAGCCTCAACAACTCATTTAATTCCAATATCTGGGACACTAGTCATCTTATAAATTTTTCTTAGATCAAATTTATGGTATCCAGAAAGTGAGTTGAGTGTTGAATTGTGAATTGACTTTCAATAACGTAAGTCACTGCAAGGAGAGGATTGGTTACTAGTTTAGGAGTTAGCTGTATGTGTCATCCCCAACCTTCCCTCTCTTGTCTCTGCCCTTGAACATTCCTTGCCTCTAGTTCTTCTAGATGTTTATGAACAGAACTATGCTAGTTGATCTCAAACTCATCTGCACAAGGATAATGATGCTTTCCAAAGTAGCCTGGGGTTTAAGGAGAGGAAGCACATGCTATACAGAGAGAAGAAACATTAAGCAACATTAATTATGTTGGAGCACAACTTTCAAGGTCTCATTATTGCTACAAAAGAACTGTAGGCAACTGCCTCTTAAATCTTGTCATATGAGAGTCTGTGGCAGAACCCTGTCAGAGGAGCCATTTCTTCAAGGAAACCTTCTTTGATAATCTATGAACTGATGTACTAGGAATATTTCTGTCATATTTTATCTGACAATATTTAATATGTTAAAAGATAAAATCTATAGAAAACAACCATAAACAGACCACATTTCACTCTGAAGGAAGTGATGCATTAAGGACTTCTTTTGTATATACAGTCATGACTGGAATGGCAAAATCTTTATTTGTGTACAAGCTAGGTTGGCTTGCATTTATAAGAAAATCTTTACTATTTATTTTTAAAAGGCTTTAATAAGATATTTTGTAAAAAAAAAAAGCGTTTGTAATATTCAACTACTGTCTGTTTTTCAGTGCTTCCCAGTATATAATTGAACTCTTGAATGTTAAACACTTGCAGAATAATTCTTTACAATCTTATATGTCTGTAGCTTTCTGCATACTTAAAAATGTTATTTGCACATATTAACTTATTTAATTAGAATAACAATTCTGTAAAGTGGTTACTATAACCTTCAGTTTATAGATGAACAAAACTAAGTCTTAAGAGTGGTCAAGTGACTTGCCTGAGGTTATTCAACTAATAAAGCAACTGAGTTGAGAGTCAAACCTAAGATTTCTTGACTCTCAATCCAATGTTATTTCAACTCCATGGCTCTCTATTTAGTGAAACGTGTTACTAAGGCCTTTGAAGCCTGAAGGAGCAGAGAAAGAGCAGAGAAAAAAAGACCTGCACATAGATAAGACAATTACCAAAATGCCTGAGGTATAATGTAGGGAGAAAATAAAAGCTTTGGAAAGAAAGTAAAAACAAAATACAGGGCTTCCCTGGTGGCGCAGTGGTTGGGAGTCCGCCTGCCGATGCAGGGGACGCGGGTTCGTGCCCCAGTCCGGGGGGATCCCGCGTGCCGCGGAGCGGCTGGGCCCGTGAGCCATGGCCGCTGGGCCTGCGCGTCCGGAGCCTGTGCTCCGCGGTGGGAGAGGCCGCGGCAGTGAGAGGCCCGCGTGCCGCAAAAAAAAAAAAACAAAACAAAACCAAAATACAAAGAATACACTGTTATTTCTCCATTGGAAAACTCATAAAGATGCATTTAATTTTGTGTTCACATTCTTGAATTTTCTGGAAGACTATCAGTTTCCTAAGTTCGCTAACTACTTCTGCCTGCCTTTCTCACAGTTGCACTTCTGGTGGCTAGTGCTGTGCTTGGTACATAGTATACGACTAATAAATTTTGTTGCATGAATGTTGAACGTGTGTTATGAAGGTACATGGGACTCTCCTCTTCTCTGAATTTAGGGATGAAGAGAACCTTGCAGGTGATAAAATCTGAAGCATCAAGGAAGAAATAACTCAGGCTCTGCATTCAGCCTTAGATACCAAAATTGCCATCACACCTTGTTCCTTGAATAAATATGGAAAACACACTCTTTACAAATCTCAGTTTCTTCATCTGTGGAGGCCAAACCTATCTTAGAGGGTTGTTAGTGTAAAGAGTGTGATCGTTTGTAAGTTAAATACATGTTTTCTCTTTAAACATTTAAAATACACAGTCTCTGTCCTCCTCAGACCACCAAGCTCTTGATAAAACCACATAATTAAGACAATGTTACCAAATGTTACAATGTTAGCAAAATAATCTGAAGATCTTATCTCTCTCAATAAAAAATAAGCCTTGAATTGTCCTAAACCACATCTATTCCATTAAGAAGCTGGCTGTCATCTTGTGGAAAACATCAGGGGCCCAGAGAAATACTGACAATTTTTCAACCATGTGATAATGTTACCCAGAAGGGCTGTTTACTTCCTCAGATGGAGTTTACCAAATGAGTCTAAATGAAATTATTGATTTTCCAAGTAACTAATCAGTGGCATGTTAAGGAATAAGACATTAATTACAGATAGAATTATGCATCTTGTTTGTTTGTTTTCTGTATATCCCAGTTGTAGTACAATTGAATTTTGAGACTTTACTACATTAGTAAGGTATAAATATATTTTCAAATTCTGTTTCCTCAACCTTGGTGGTTAGACAGCTGAAGTTAGACTCTCTATAGTTTGTATTTTATTGTCATGATATTGTTAGATTTTTCCAGTATTCCCACTCCTTTACTATTTTATAGAAGGAACAGATATGATAATGCTATTTTATAGAAGGGTTCAGACATTTAAAATATTTCAATTAAAAATTGGTAACCTAGGACTTCCCATTTCAGGTCCAACATGTAAAGAGGCAGTCATCACTTTCACTCTCACAACAAGAAAAACCTGACTAAACTGAAAATCAATGACTTTTCTTGGACCTATCATAGAACTGAAGTTACAGGGAAAATTGCATCTTCTAAAATCTAGACAGAGAAGTACGTGCAAAGAGACACAGCTGAGATCTACTCATCAGGAGCAAAAGCTGCTGGACATCATAAACTGTTAGGAACAGTTAAGTGGCAATTTTAATGAAGTGCTGAAGGTTAACTACAGACTAACATAAGAATGGGAAACTCTAGGGACCTGCAGGCATAAGGGGATCCCTACACTGTGACATGCTTTCACTCTAGTAAAACCCACCAGCCACAAACAGAAAACAGAGTGGGTAAGCAGAGAACAACAACAACAATTTTAAAAACCAGTAGTAACAACTGTGACCTCGGAAGAGAGACTAAAATTCTTGTGAAGATCATACCCCTGAGACACTAGCCCACTGAAGGACTGAGACTTAATCAGAACACTGTAAAATTTCCCTCTCATCCACACGATACCATGACACAGCAAGCCAGTAGTGTAATAATAATAATGGATTTCAACTGAAAGAGTGGCACAGATCTTCTCTGAGCAAGAGTACAAAAAAAAAGTACAAGCCCAAAACCAAGTGAGAAGGCAAAAACAAGGACAGTAGAGAGATGTGAAGTCTCTGGTAGTTATAGATGCAAAAACATTAAACAGCCTAACCCCTAGCCAGATAAACACTAAAGGCCTCAGAACATATTATCTAATACAACAGGTCCAGATTTAAACAAAAAATCACAAGCATGCCAAATAGCAATAAAAAAAAGTCCAAAAAGTGAAGTGAGTATCAAAACCAGACTCAGATATGAAACAAATATAGAAATTATCAAAAAAGGAATTTAATATAATTATGATCAATATATTAAGGGTCCTAATGGGAAAAAAATACAATATACAAGACCAGGTGTCTACTGTCAGCAGAGACATCGAAACAATGAAAGAAAATCAAAAGAAAATGCTAGGGAGAAAAAAGTAACAATTAAAGAATGCATTCATCAGGCTCATCAATAGATTCAACACATCTGACGAAGAATTAGTGACCTTGAAGATAGGTCAATAGGAATTTCCCAAACTAAAATCCAAACAGAAATAAGATGAAACAACAAAAGCAATAACAACAAGCAAATCAGAAGATTCAAGAACTGGGGGACAATAACCAAAGGTGTAACACACATAACTGGCACCAGAAAGGAAGGAAAGAGAACAGGACAGAAGATTTAGGAAACTCAGAGAAGACCAAACAAGATAAATCTGAACCTTGCAGCATCACCTACCCCCCCACACACAATGAAAGTAAGAGCTGATTCTTTGAAAAAAATCACTATATTGATAAATTTTTCTCAGGTTAGAAGAAAAGAAAAAGACACAAATCACCAATATCAAGAATAAAAGAGGATAATTACTAATCCCATAGACATTCAAAGGGTAATAAATTAACACTACAAACAACTCTATGCCCACAATTTTGATGATTTAGATGAAATGAATCAATTCCTTGAAAGAAACAAACTACCAAAACTCTCAAATAGATGAACCAAATATCTCCATATGTAGTAAAGACATTTAATTAATGGCTAAAAATCCTCCCCAAAAGAAAACACAAATCCCAGATGGTTTTACTGTTAAATTCAACCATGTATTTAAAATATAGTGCCAATGTCATATGTTAAACAATCTCTTACATAAAATAGAAGTGGGGGACATATTGCATGTGATTTTATGAGGCCAGCATTGCCTTAATAATAAAACCACATAGAAACATATAAGAGAAGAAAACTATAATCTAATATCTTTCATGAACATAAACATAAATATCTTTAACAAAATATTAGTCAATTGAATCCAGCAGTATAGAAAAAGAATTATATACCACAAACAAGTGTGGTAAATAGAGATAGTGCCAATGTCATATGTTAAACAATCTCTTACATAAAATAGAAGTGGGGGACATATTGCATGTGATTTTATGAGGCCAGCATTGCCTTAATAATAAAACCACATAGAAACATATAAGAGAAGAAAACTATAATCTAATATCTTTCATGAACATAAACATAAATATCTTTAACAAAATATTAGTCAATTGAATCCAGCAGTATAGAAAAAGAATTATATACCACAAACAAGTGTGGTTCTTTCCAAGAATGTAAGGCTTGTTCCAAAACAAGCAAACATAAACCTCCCCCCAACTAGGAATAGAATGTAATTTCATTAACCTAATAAAGAATATATTTGAAAAACTCTAACATCATATACTTCATACCTAATAGTGAAAAATTGAATTTTTTAAGATGGCAAATGAGGCAAGAATATCCTCTCTCATTACTCCTGTTCAATATTATTCTGAAAATCTTACTTAATTCAATACAACAAGAAAAAGAGATATACAAATTGGAAAAGAAGAATTAAAAATGTTTTTATTTTCAGATGACATGATGGATGATTTTCTCTATAGAAACCCCAACAAATCTACACACACACACACACACACACACACACACACACACACACACACACAGATAGATACTGGAAATAATAAGTTAGTAAAACAACTTTGCAGGTTTCAAGGTTGATATACAAAAGTCAATTGATACCAGCAATAAACAATTGGAACTGGAAATAAAAAATAAAGCCATTTACTGTAACACCAAAAAGTTCAATAGCTCAGTATAAATATTACAAAATATATGTAGAATCTGTGTGTAGAAACTATAAAACTCAGAAAACAGACATCACAGATGATCTAAACAAGTGGAGAGATATTCCACGTTCATATATTAGAAACCTCAATATTTTTAAGATACCAATTCTTCCCAACTGTATCTGTAGATTCAACACAATTTTAATCAAGTCCCCAGCAATTTTTTTTTGCATATGTCAACAAACTGATTCTAAAATTCATCTAGAAAGTCAAAAGGTTTAGAATGGCTAATGCATGTGGAGGATTCACTTTACCCTCTTTCAAGGTGACCATAATCAAGACAGTGTAGCATTGCCTTAAGAACAGACACATAAACCAATGGATTAAAATTAAGATGCCAAAAATGAACTAAAAAAATATAACCAAATGATCTTTGATAAAGGCCCAAAGGCACTTGCAGGGAAAAAGGATAATCTTTTTCCAATAAATGGTACTGCAATTGGATAATGTCTGTATATAAAAAAGTGGTTTTAAACACAGACATTGAACCTTTCACAAAAATCGACTCAAAATGTATTATACAAATACACCTAAATTTAAAACATGAAACTATATAATGTCAGGAAAAAAAAATCAAATTTTATGTAAGTTTTTAGATAGAACAATTCATGAAAATTAAAAAATTTAAATCATGAAAGAAAAAATGTAAATTGAACTTTAACATTAAACATATTTTCTTTGCAAAAGTTGTTAAGGGAATGAAAAACACAAGTCACAGACTAGTGAAAAAATACTTGCAAATCACATTTCATAAAGGACTTATGTCCAGAATACAAAATAAAATTTTAAAACTCAACAGTGTAGCAGAAACTTGAATAGACACCTCAGCAAAGAATATATACATATGGAAAATAAACATATGGAAAGATGCTTAACATCACTTGTTACTAGGTAATTGTACACAAAAAAATATGATATCACTACACATCTATTAGAATGTCTAAAATCCAAAAAACAGACAATATTGATTTCTGGCAAGATTAAGAAGCACCAGGAATTCTCATTCATTCCTGGTAATGCAAAGTGGTACAGCCACTTTGGAAAACAGTTTGGCAGTTTCTGAAAAAACTAAGCAAATTTTTATTATACTCATCATACAGCATCTTGTTCCTGGGCATTTACTCAGTTGATTAAAAAACTTGTGTATGCATAGAAACATGTATAAAAATATTTATAACATATTGATCATAATCACCAAAAGCTTGAAGCAATCAAGATATCCTTCAAAATGTAAATGGATAAACTAACTTTGAGAAATCCATAAAAAAGAAATGTTATTGAGTGATTTAAAGAAAAATGAACTTTTCATGCTTGCAACAATGTAGATGAATTTTTTTTTGGCTGTCTACAGAGACCCACTTTATTTTTCCCAGTTTTTTGAGATGCAATTGACATATAAGATCATATTAGTTTAAAGTATACAATATAATGACTTGATATATGTATATATGGCAAAAAGATTACCACAATAATTTATTTAACATCCATTACCTCCCATAGTTCCATTCTTTATTCTTGTGATGAGAACTTCAAAGCTCTTAAATGTTTATAGCTAAATGAAAGAAGCCAGTATAAAAAGGCTACACACTGTATGATTCCATCTACATGACATTATGTAAAAGACAAAATTATAGAGGTAGAAAACAGTTTGATGCTTCCAAAGGTTTAGATATAAGAAGTGTTGAAAAGATGAAGCACAGAGTAATTTTAGGGTAGTGAAATTGGTAGTGGATTTGAAGTTTTTTTCTTGTGGTGAGCTGTGGATTAGGGGTTTGGGTGAGGAAGAACACAGAAGCAAAGTATTATTCTCATCACAACATGTAGAAGGTACATACTATCAATATCACTGATTATTGCTGATAATCTAGGTCTCATGACTGAGGAAGTGTTTGTTAGATTTCTCCACTGTAAAGTAACTCCTTTTCCCCCTTTTCTTATTGCCCTTTGGAAGAGTTACTTTCAAGGCATTCACTCCTTAAGGAGCCCATCTTTAGAGAAAATGAATTAGACTGCATCTCCTTGAGAAGAGAGTCTCTACCTAACTCATTTGGAATTCTTCTGTATGGGATATTTATCTATTCTCCCTCATTTATTCATTTATTTAAACATTTGTTTATGTTAATACAAACTCATGGGTATTTATTTTATATGTTGGGTTAAAATCCAATGTAGTTTTATTTATTAACTCCCTCAAATTGTCCCAGCTTTGGTCATTGGAAGCTCTTTCAGCTATCTTTTGTGTCCCTTTGACACAAGCCCATCATTTTTTGTTTGTTTGTTTGTCTTATTTTGTTTAGCACTTCCTTACTTTCTAGTATTATAAATGTTTGAGGCCAATCTTGCATATTCCCTATGCCAGATGTAGAATCAGCCATTTCTCTGAAGAGCTCAAGTTTCTTTTGCTGTGGAATGGTACTAGAAACCAAGATCTGGGCACTGGATTTGTTCACTGCTACTGGAATGTCATTGCTTCAAGGCATCTCAGCAGACAGAGCTAACAAATATATGGGTGTCTAATCACCTGTGTATAATACGGTAGTAGTGGATACATGGCACTATGTCAAAACCCATAATACCTTACAGTACAAAGAGTGGAACCTTAATATTTGCAAATTTTAAAAATAAATGAGGAGATCTGGGAATGCAGACTGGGATGTAGACTCTGATAAAATAATCCAACCTTATTAAAAATTCATGACATAACCTCACAGAAGCAGGAAATGTAAAAAGGTACTGACCTCAGTACCCTTGGAAATTAGTAGAAACTGTAAAACTAAAGACAAAGGGAATTATATATAAGCACTGTACTTGCTTTGGTAAAGTTGCTTCCCATGGGATTATAGGTTAAAATTTTTGAAACCACTATACATGGATAATGGGATTGAACAAGAAGCTGATATATCTTGGGTGGTGGGAGACAAGATTCTTACTGTTACAGTTTGGAGTTACAGATAAGCAAGGGGGGAAGGCAAGAATGAATCATGAGGTATTATTACATTAGAGTTAGAGACATCAATATCTACTCATGGTTAGCTTACTATAGATTCAGATGATGAAATATCAGTAATTATAGATGTATTATACACAGGTGATTAGACACCCATATATTTGTTAGCTCTGTCTGCTGAGATGCCTTGAAGCAATGACATTCCAGTAGCAGTGAACAAATCCAGTGCCCAGATCTTGGTTTCTAGTACCATTCCACAGCAAAAGAAACTTGAGCTCTTCAGAGAAATGGCTGATTCTACATCTGGCATAGGGAATATGCAAGATTGGCCTCAAACATTTATAATACTAGAAAGTAAGGAAGTGCTAAACAAAATAAGACAAACAAACAAACAAAAAATGATGGGCTTGTGTCAAAGGGACACAAAAGATAGCTGAAAGAGATTCCAATGACCAAAGCTGGGACAATTTGAGGGAGTTAATAAATAAAACTACATTGGATTTTAACCCAACATATAAAATAAATACCCATGAGTTTGTATTAACATAAACAAATGTTTAAATAAATGAATAAATGAGGGAGAATAGATAAATATCCCATACAGAAGAATTCCAAATGAGTTAGGTAGAGACTCTCTTCTCAAGGAGATGGAGTCTAATTCATTTTCCCTAAAGATGGGCTCCTTAAGGAGTGAACGCCTTGAAAGTAACTCTTCCAAAGGGCAATAAGAAAAGGGGGAAAAGGAGTTACTTTACAGTGGAGAAATCTAACAAACACTTCCTCAGTCATGAGACCTAGATTATCAGCAATAATCAGTGATATTGATAGTATGTACCCTCTACATGTTGTGATGAGAATAATACTTTGCTTCTGTGTTCTTCCTCCCCCAAACCCCTAATCCACAGCTCACCACAAGAAAAAAGCTTCAGACAGACTCAAAATAAAGAACATTTTACAACATACCTCATCTGTACTTCTTAAAACTGTAACATCATCAAAAATAAGGAAAACTGAGAAATGATCTTAATCTAGAGGGGTCTAAGATGAGGCATGATGATTAAAAGTGATATATTTATAGGATCTTAAAGCAGGAAAATCACAGTCAAAACTGAGAAAATATGAATAAAGTGTGCACTTTAGTTAATAATGAGTAAAATATCAGTTCTTTAGTTTTGATAAATATACCACACTACTGTAAAATGTTAACAATAGTGTAAACTGGGTTCAGTTTATACAGAAACTCTCAGTACTACCCTTGAAGCCACTCTGTAAATATAAAATTTTTCTAACATAAAATATTTACCTAAAAACCTTATTCTGCATTATGATCATAATAATAAACAAACTCATTTTAAAAATTGGGCGGAGCGGCTGGGCCTGTGAGCCATGGCCGCTGAGCCTGCGCGTCCGGAGCCTGTGCCCCGCAACGGGAGAGGTCACAACAGAGGGAGGCCCGCATCATTTTCCCTAAAGATGGGCTCCTTAAGGAGTGAACGCCTTGAAAGTAACTCTTCCAAAGGGCAATAAGAAAAGGGGGAAAAGGAGTTACTTTACAGTGGAGAAATCTAACAAACACTTCCTCAGTCATGAGACCTAGATTATCAGCAATAATCAGTGATATTGATAGTATGTACCCTCTACATGTTGTGATGAGAATAATACTTTGCTTCTGTGTTCTTCCTCCCCCAAACCCCTAATCCACAGCTCACCACAAGAAAAAAGCTTCAGACAGACTCAAAATAAAGAACATTTTACAACATACCTCATCTGTACTTCTTAAAACTGTAACATCATCAAAAATAAGGAAAACTGAGAAATGATCTTAATCTAGAGGGGTCTAAGATGAGGCATGATGATTAAAAGTGATATATTTATAGGATCTTAAAGCAGGAAAATCACAGTCAAAACTGAGAAAATATGAATAAAGTGTGCACTTTAGTTAATAATGAGTAAAATATCAGTTCTTTAGTTTTGATAAATATACCACACTACTGTAAAATGTTAACAATAGTGTAAACTGGGTTCAGTTTATACAGAAACTCTCAGTACTACCCTTGAAGCCACTCTGTAAATATAAAATTTTTCTAACATAAAATATTTACCTAAAAACCTCATTCTGCATTATGATCATAATAATAAACAAACTCATTTTAAAAATTGGGAAACCATTAGCCTTCATCGTAACCTATACAGTGGTTTAAAAATAGTATAAAATTTGAATTTCAAAGCCTGTATGTGATGCACACACTGTCCAGTTTACTGTAGTCCCTGCTATTTCTTATTCTCTTAAATATAGTCTCCTTAACACATTTATGTTACGTATCTACCCTCTTTAGGTATGTGTTTACCATTGCTAATAGAAAGTACATAATAGCCTAGAAGTAATTTTGTACTGATCATTAAATTCTCATCATAAAAAATATTTAATTTGAAACTTTAAGAGTGGACAAGTAGAACTGAACCAGAGCCTCTCTTTTAAATTAGCCCATAAAAACGATTTCCAACAGATAATATGGCAGGTATGGTATTGATGTCTTCAAAGGACTTAATATAATAGATATGAGCAGGTAGTAAGCATTCCAAAAGTGTTGACTGGCTTTTAATTCTGATGGGTAGTAAGTCATTAGGATGGACTAGAGAATGTAGAAATGGAAGAAGGGAGAACAGAACTGTGGAAGAAACAGCGGCGGAAATCTAAAGTTTGAGTTGTGGCTGACCAGAACAGGGGGTTGTTAAGGTCTGCTAGCACAGATTTGCCAAATAATTTGCAACGTACATGTTAAAACTTTTTCTTGGATCACCTGGAAAACACTGAGAACGATGGCAACAACAAAAGTTTCATAAAACATTTAACTGGTTTCACTTTGTTGAGAGACCTAACTAGAATATTTTAGGCATGTCACTATAGATTCTGCCCTCATCCAAGTAACTGGCAGTTTTCCTTACAGGTTGCCATGGGTACTGATGTCAGATTACATAACTGTTCTATTTTGAAATGTATTTCTCTATGTACATATGACAGTACAATGCTCTTTTTATGAAAATAACAGACTTTCTGGAACCTCTTCGATATCTCTTGTTTATTATATTTTTCGTTATCTTACTTGAGACTATATGTAAGTGGATTACAAAATGTAATGTCTATTAGTGAGGATTCAAAAAGTAACTATTTAATTTTTAACTCAGTACATATATGTTTCCCAGTGAAATCAATCTTAAAATTATTACCTCTCAAAATATTCACTTTTGTTCACAGTCTCTTTGTAACCCACCCATGCCCTTACCTCTTTTCTCCTTATTGGAGAAGAGTTTTCTCTTGTTCTCTTTTGTGGGAAAAACACTAATTTTTTAAAATGTAATTAAGTAACAAAGGAAGGAAGAAATAACTCTCTTTATATGCCTCAGTCTGGGATCAAACTTTATTCAAAAATCTTCTCCAACAATACCTTCCTTCCTCCAAGACCTTCAAAGTGTTGAAAGGGGAAAATTCAATAGACATCTTGTTTAGTTGTAAGGCAGCCCAAATCAACAAATCCTAGATCTTTTATTTTTCCCTCTCTTTCTTCTTTTCTGGAATTTCATCAGTCATGTCCATCTTAAAATGGACTTGATTCCCCTGAGACCTAGGAGAAGCAAGAAAGAAAAAAAATGCTGATAGATAAGAAAGCGTTTCTCTTGGTGTGACAATTGTGTAAACAACTAATTATAATCACAGTGTGATGGATTAAGTTCTCTGACATCAGTCTGTGAGAGCCCAAAGGAGGAAACAGTTAATAACATAGGTGAATGCAATAGATATTAAGAAAAACTCTACAGGAAAAAAAAACATGGCTTAGAATAGTAAATAAGAATGACATATTGGAAGTGAGAGAGATGATAGTATGCCGGGCTCAGAGAAGAACTTGAGCAAAATAGAGCTGAAAATATATCTGATTGTGTTTGGGGAAAAGAAGTCAGTTCAATATGGTTTGAATACGGTTTGTGTGGAATAATATAATAGGAGTCAGGTCAGGCCAGAAACATAGTTGGTTTATAATTTGGGAGGATTGGTTAAGGTTTGTAGTCTCTATAGGCAAAAACTAACTGCTGAAAATTCTGAGGGCAGTGCTATAGCCTATCCCTTCAGGTAAGACAAACAAATAATTGCTAACTTTTACTCTAAGTCAAGGCATACAAGATAAAAAGTTGAATAACACACCTTTTTTGCACTGAGGATTTTACACTCTAATGGGTTAGGTACAAAGTGACAGTTTCAATGCAGTCAGATGTTTTAGGATTGAGTTTTTACCCCCAGCCTAGTTTGAAGGATGGAAGAACAACTAAAAAGCAGTTTTCTGAATCTGGAATTTGGGATTGTAAAGTAGTTGTGGGAAGAGACACACAATCAAAGGAGTTTGGTGAGTATGAAATATGACGAGATGTGACCTGCACCCCCCTCCCCTGACCTCCACACCCCTGGCTGTTGATGTCATGAAGGAATTCTTGGCCTCCACTTGCTCTGAATAAGTCAGATAGGGATTCACATCACTGGCTTCATAAGTCACCTTTGGCAAGTTTGAAGAGGAAGCTGGAGAATGTCTGTGCACAGCTCAAGACCACTACTCCTCTCTCCTCCCCAATATACATGCTCACTACTTTCTTCCGTGTTAAAAACAACAGAGTAAACTTTTTTCATCTTTTAGCTTATCTTGGCAGCTACCACCAGGAGCCCTTGACATCCATGCCATGTCGCATCCAGGTCTGTAAACTCTCCTTAGCACATGTATCTCCCTTTCCTGTCTTGTTTTTCTCCATGGCTTTTTATCATCAGCTGATATTCTCCATATTTTATTTCATAATTGTGTCACTCACTCTACTACAATATCTTCAATGATGTAAGCAATTTGGGAGTTTGTTTTTCTTTTTTTCTTTTTTCACTGCTGTAGCCCCCACATAGCCATATAACAGCATGGCTCACATCTTAGGAAATTAACAAGTATACTTTGAATGTAAGAACTGATTGAAGACAAAAAGGAATATTAAGGGACAATTAAAATAGCTTGTAGTACTTCTGAAGAATGGTGACTCTATATGATGAATATAGAACATAAGAAAAATTGCTGGTTTGGGAAAAATTCTGATATTTAGCTTTGGACATATTGATTTGTAGGAGACATTGAAATATCTTCATATTTTAGAGAGTGGAAAAGATGGACGTGGACTCCTCAAGAAATATCAGACTTCCAAAAATAGCTCTGGGAGAAGAGGTCTTCACTCAGTAGTATTTAAACAAAAGAGTACTTTTTATGAGAAACATGGTCTTTAATCTTGGAAATCATTTCCCTGTCTAATAGAAACATAAACAGAATTCTCAATGATCAACTTACTAACTCCTGCCTGCTTTATAGGAACATTAGGTATTGTATATACACAGAATTGCATGCTTTCAATTCTCTTAAACATTTTTCAAAAGTGGGATTAATGAGTCCTCTTTGGCAAGACATTTATGTCAGTGGGTTAGGTGTCTATTAATAGTTTTAAAGAGTGTGCAATGTCCCTCTCCTTCTGTAAAAGAAAATGTCTATTCTCAGTAAACCTCTGCAGTCTGCACTTCTGGAAGGAGAGAGCCACTAACAATGTCTGGGCTTTGTCAACATGCCTAAAAGCAACATTGTCAAAGGTAATTGTGATAATGCAAAGGGACAGGGGCCATTCCTCTGTCTTGCCTCTGTCAGCTCTGTGGGTGGGCTCTAGGATTTTCCTTAATTTATTGAAGCTGTATCAGCTCTGCAGAATTCAAAATGAAATGAGGAAAGGACACACTACTTTTAGCTTCAAATTTAATAATTTTAATTCCAGTTAATTTCCAGCCAATTTTGTCCAAATGAATGTTAAGAAGCTCAGTTCTCTGATCATTATATTAAAAAGCTAAATAAGGGCTTCCCTGATGGTGCAGTGGTTGAGAGTCTGCCTGCTGATGCAGGGGACATGGGTTCGTGCCCCGGTCCGGGAGGATCCCACATGCCGCGGAGCGGCTGGGCCCGTGAGCCATGGCTGCCGGGCCTGTGCGTCCGGAGCCTGTGCTCCGCAACCGGAGAGGCCACAGCAGTGAGAGGCCCGCGTACCACAAAAAAAAAAAAAAAAAGAAAAAAAAAAAAACCCTCTGCAACAAGCACTAAAGTGTTTTATAAGGGAATTATAAGTATACATTTATGTTTTCTTAATAAAAAATAATTTTCTTAATAAAAACGTTAAAAAATTATGTTTTCTTAATAAAAATATTGAAAGAGTCAAGTGGCATAAGTAGAGACATAGTGCAAAAATAGTGGTTGAAACGTGTTTTTACGGTGAGAGGACCATGATTAAAATAACCAAGTCTCAGTTATTTCACCATAAGTGAGACATGGAGTCTCATTTGCAGTGGATTTTTCTTCTGTGAAATGGGGATCATCACGCTCCTAGAGTTTGCTTGAGAAATAAATGAGATAATATAAGCAGAGAGGTTCCCTGGTGGCGCAGTGTTAAGAATCCGCCTGCCAATGCAGGGGACACGGGTTCAAGTCCGGCTCCAGGAAGATCCCACGTGCCGCGGAGCAATTAAGCCCATGCACCACAACTACTGAGCCTGCACTCTAGAGGTCGCAAGCCACAACTACTGAGCCCACTTGCCACAACTACTGAAGCCCACGCCTAGAGCCAGTGCTCTGCAACAAGGGAAGCCACCGCAATAAGAAGCCTGCGCACCACAACGAAAAGTAGCCCCCACTCACTGCAACTAGAGAAAACCGTGCACAGCAGCAAAGACCCAACACAGCCAAAAGTAAAAATAAATAAAATAAATTTAAAAACATATATAGGTAGAGTATCACATTTTCCGCAGTTTGGAAGAAATTAATATATGGTAGCTATTAATGGAGATAGGCAGAGACTGTGGAGTTCTGAGAAATGGAATTTCCTAATTTGCCCTTATTCAAACTAAAAGCTAAGATTTCTTAGGCCAAGTAAGTGAGTGATTTTTCAAGGTCAGGTTAGGAAAGTAATGTATAATAAGACCCAAGTTCTTATCTTGCTTATTTATTTGTAGTGTGTTTTTATTAGCAGGGAGTTCCTTGGGAGCTGCAACTGAGATCTCGGCAGCTTACAAAAATCAGGAGTATGGAAAAAAACATCAGATCAACCTATTTCAGGTAATAAAACCTTTTCTGGATTGTGGAGCAGGAGATGTAGGCACAACTGTTTTAGATCGTCTATGAATTCCTGATATAAGAAAGGAGAATCCTGTAGATCTGTGCATGTCTTTGATGGTAGGTTTGGAGACAATTCTTTTGCAGTGCATTTGTGAATTAGTCCTACAAGAAACTTAGAACTAAACATATTCTGGACTTAAAGAGAAAGGACAATGATTGGTACTGGCATAGTGCTCTTTGGATCTAGGTGTTCGTGCATCTCCTTAGAATACTTTCATTGACCTCAGCCAATAAGATGGACTGGACCAGTGGCCAGGAGCTAAAGTGCAGTAACAAGGTTGATGGAGGCAGCAAACCATATGGTTTAACACTGGCTTTGAAGTCAGACTCTCTGAGTTCTAAACTGTTCATCACTTTCTAGCTGTGTCGTGATGCTCAAGTTACCTAATCCTTCAAAGTCTCCTGTTTTTCACTCAGATAATGGGGATAATAATGCTCTATTTCACAGTACCCCTGAGAAAATTACATGAGATACTTGATTTAAAGTGTAGTACACTACCTAGCACATAATAGTGGATCATTAAATGTTAGTGGCTATTACTATGCAAATAAACAGCATGTAATACTTTTACTTATAAAAGATAAATACAACAATGAGCATCAAATACACATTTTCAGATTCCCAATTACATTTAAGGAAGGGTTGCTTTAATACTTTCCTAGTTTCTTTTTTAAAAAATTTTTATTGTAATATAGTTGCTTTAAAATGTTGTGTTAGTTTCCACTGTACAGCAAAATGAATCAGCTATACGTGTACATATACCCCCTCTTTTTTGGATTTCCTTCCAATTTAGGTCACTACAGAGCATTGAGTAGAGTTCCCTGTGTTATACAGTAGGTTCTCATTAGTTATCCTATTTTATACATAGGATACTATCAATAGTGCATGTATGTCAATTCCAATCTCCCAATTCATTTCATCCCTCCCTACACCCTTGGTATCCATATATTTGTTCTCTACTTCTGTGTCTCTATTTCTCCTTTGCAAATAAGATCATCTATATCATTTTTTTGGATTCTACATATATGCGTTAATATATGATATTTGTTTTTCTCTTTCTGACTTACTTCACTCTGTATGACAGTCTCTAGGTCCACCCACATCTCTGCAAATGACCCAATTTAGTTCCTTTTTATGGCTGAGTAATATTCCATTGTATATATGTACCACATCTTCTTTATCCATTCCTCTGTTGATGGACATTTAAGTTGCTTCCATGCCCTGGCTCTTGTACATAGTGTTGTAAGGAACATTGACATACATGTGTAATTTTGAATTATGGTTTTCTCTGGGTATATGCCAAGTGGTGGGATTGCTGGGTCATATGGTAGTTCTATTTTTAGTTTTTTAAGGAACATCCATACTGTTCTGCATAGTGGCTGTATAAATTTACATTCCTACCAAGTGCAAGAGGGTTCCCTTTTCTCCACACCCTCTCCAGCTTTTACTGTTTATAGATTTTTTGATGATGGCCATTCTGACTTATGTAAGGTGTTACCTCATTGTAGCTTTGATTTACATTTCCCTTATAATTAGTGATGTTGAGCATCTTTTCATGGACCTCTTGGCCACCCGTATGTCTTCTTTGGAGAAATGTCTATTTAGGTCTTCCACGCATTTTTTGATTGGGTTGTTTGTTTTTTGATTTTGAGCTGCATGTGATTAATTTGTATATTTTTGAGATTAATCTTTTTAACCTTCTTTTCTGGCTCAAAGATTTTTCTGTATGGACAAAATTTCAGGGAGAATTTACAATGGGAGATTATATAAAATAGTTAGTGAAATCATTGCAGTGTCTTTCATATTTCTTGCAGTGAGGATAGGGTAGAAATACAACATTTAATAAAAGCAAATTGCTCATCCCATGGGCCCTGCAAGCCTAAGTGAATACACGGAAAAGAAATGATGCTAAGAAGGGGACTGGAATGCACAGACTTGACCAGAAGACAACGTTTTCTTGAAACTTTGATTAATTTAATGGAACATTTCAGGTCAATAGGCTCAAATTTTACAAATATGAATTTTCTTTAATTTCCCCAATCCCTTAAAAACACCTTCTGCAGCTCTGCAGCTGATTTTAAAATAGTGTTGCCAGCACAGTTATTTATAGACCAAATTCCTATGGGAAATACACACAACTTTTGATTTTGCTGAGTTCTTTCAACTCCTACTGATATTTTTTCCCTTTCTCTAAATTTATTGGAAGACATGGACTATCCTTCATTCTCTTTTCTCTCTCTCTCTCTCTCTCTCTCTCATTGATTGATTGACTGATTGGTTCATTTTGTAACAGAAAGGAAAAGATATCTCTGGTAACCTACTATTCCTTGTTTGGTTTGTGGTATTGTTCAAACTTAACATTCCCTTTATTGAAAAAGTAATTATAGAATTTTTTTTCCTGAGTTTGCCATTTTTGAATCAAGGTAAACAAATGTCATTGAATATAAAAGTAAGAATGCATCATTCAAAAGCATCTAGGCTTCTTTTCAATAAGACCTAAATGATGCGTGAATAACTTAGTTTTTGTTATTGTCTGACAAGGCTACTGTGACAGTAAAAAGCCCTGATACCAACTAAGGGGAAAGAAATAGAATTAATTTAAAGAAAAACTGAATTTTAGGGTAAATTCCTTACTTAGACTTATTCTGTTATAGTAAATTGAAGATACAGGGCCCCAGTCAATCTCTGCAACATTATGAGTACTCATCTTAGAAAGATGAAAATATCTACATAGCAGCCTTGCAAATATTAGAGTGTATATAGTGTCCCAGGTTATCATTTACACATTTTCTTCACTCATCGCTCTTCCCCTTCCTTTTTTTTCCTTCCTTTTTTTGACATTTTTACTAGCTGTAATTCTTCATTTTATTTTTTAATCCAGAAAATGTTATTTAACATTTGAATGGTAATTTGCATAGCCTTTTCACATAAGTTATACTTTTAAAAATAAATTTAACCACGTTAAAAGGACATATGAAAGGAATGCTGATTATCTTTATTCCCATCTTGTAGCTGGAGAAACAGGGAAAATGCCATCTGCCAAAAGTCAACCGAATTAAAATAGCAAAGCAAACTCTCAATTTTCTGCTGTTTCTACACTTGCACCTAGCTGCAGCCATCAGCAACAGCATCAATTTGCTGAATGCAGCAGAGATAGGGTTAGGTGGCACATAGCAGAAAGAAACAGTCTACAAGCATCACTGTAGTCTAAAGGCTAGAAATTTCCCAAATGCCCCCCTTTTATCTCCCAGGTGATTTATGGTTTGGCTTAGAATGCTATTTCCCACCTTACTTGCCTGGCTGATTGTCACTCCTCCCGGACAACATAGAGGAGATGCCTCCTTTCTTCTCTGAATCCCTGTTTCTATGGAAGAGCTCCTAGCTCTGATACCATGATACCGTGATGTGTTTACCTCGTTTATAGATTCAGCACTTATAAAGCACTGAAGTTTTAAAAATTAGAAGGGAATCACATTTTAATTATCTTCTTTGCTCATATACCACCTCTGCCCTGAAACTTTTTGGGAGACACTCCCTCTCTGGGCAGGCATGGCTCTGCCTGCAGAGGACTGTATAAACATGTTCATACATCACTGTAGCTGTTCATACATGTGCACACATCTCCCAACACATTGCCATGACATTGAAGGTTCAGACTTGCATATTGTGTGTCTTTGTATCCCTGTGATGAGAATATCTCCTGGATTTATTGAATGAAGAAAAGAAGGAAGAAATAGTTAAGTGAATGAATGCTCTTAAGTGTTTGACCAAGTATATATTTAATAATCTTTCAGGCTATGTGATGAGGATAACTCTTCACATATCAGTATCACCTAGAATAATCATGTTCTTGGAACAACTCTGTAGAGCCAGGCTTGATTATTGGGAATAACAATATACTGTCTTCATGATATTAGGTTGATTTTTAATAATTATTGTCAACTAAATCATATTATATATTATTAAATATTTATTTAATACCTAAACATATATTTAAAAACCCATTCCCCAATAGCCATTGTTTCTGTAAATTCTACTGGCTCCAAGCAGTCTAGGGTTGATTCAATTCTGTTTCTCTGTGAAAAAAAAGCAAAACATATTTAGAAGAGGAATGATTAAAAATCAACTAATATCATTCCACCTGGAGTTTATTTGTAAGAAGCCATCTGGTCATACTTGGATCAATACTATCAGGAAGTTTATGAAAAACTAAAGCTGGTATGATAACATCCCTGGTGATTGGTTATTAAAAATAAGGGAGCACTTATTTCAAGGGGGTTCCTTTTAACAGCAGTTTATACTTCAGTGAATCTTACAAGTGAAATGTTGATTTATGTTAGAGAACCTGAGGTTTTAGACTTAGTTTGTGTTAGATAATGTTACAGAATTATGTCATGTAGTAGAGAATGGCACAGAATATAGAAATGTAGTACATATCATTTTATTAAACTTTGGAGAAGGCATTTGTAAGAGTAGAGAAATATGAGAATACGTGTATTAATGAAGATGATAATTTATTCAGTATTATTTTAAAATTTAATTTAATTTTCTATACAGCAGGCTCTTAGTAGTTATCTATTTTATACATATTAGTGTATATATGTCAATCCCAATCTCCCAATTCATACCACCGCCACCACCCCATCCTGTGCTTTCCTCCCTTGGTGCCCATACATTCGTTCTCTACATCTGTGTCTCTATTTCTGCCTTGCAAACCAGTTCATCTGTACCATTTTTCTAGACTCCACATATATGCATTAATATACAGTCATTGTTTTCCTCTTTCTGACTTAACTTCACTCTGTATGACAGTCTCTAGGTCCACCCACATCTCTGCAAATGACCCAATTTCATTCCTTTTTATGGCTGAGTAATATTCCATTGTATATATGTACTACATCTTCTTTATCCATTCGTCTGTCAATGGGCATTTAGTTTGCTTGCATGACCTGGCTAATGTAAATAGTGCTGCAATGAACACTGGGGAGCATGTGTCTTTTGGAATTATGGTTTTCTCTGGGTACATGCCTAGTAGCAGGATCACTGGTTCATATGGTAATTCTATTTTTAGTTTTTTAAGGAACCTCCATACTGTTCTCCATAGTGGCTGTATCAATTTACATTCCCACCAACAATGTAAGAGGGTTCCCTTTTCTCCACAGCTTCTCCAGCATTTGTTGTTTGTAGATTTTCTGATGATGCCCATTCTAACCAGTGTGAGGTGATACCTCTTTGTAGTTTTCATTTGCATTTCTCTAATAATAAGTGATGTTGAGCAACTTTTCATGGGCCTCTTGGCCATCTGTATGTCTTCTTTGGAGAAATGTCTATTTAGGGCTTCTGTCCATTTTTTTACTGGGTTGTTTTTTTTTAATATTGAACTGCATGAGCTGTTTATATAGTTTGGAGATTATTACTTCGTCCATTGATTTGTTTGCAAATCTTTTCTCTCATTCTGTGGGTTGTCTTTTCATCTTGTTTATAGTTTCCTTTACTGTGCAAAAGCCTTTAAGTTCATTAGGTCCAATTAGTTTATTTTTGTTTTTATTTCCATTACTCTAGGAGGTGGGTCAAAAAAGATCTTGAGGTGATTTATGTCAAAGAGTGTTCTTCCTATGTTTTCCTCTAAGAGTTTTATACTGTCCAGTCTTACATTTAGGTCTTTAATCCATTTTGAGTTTATTTTTGTGTGTGGTGTTAGGGAGTGTTCTAATTTCATTCTTTTACATGTAGCTATCCAGTTTTCCCAGCATTTTACATGTAGCTATCCAGTTTTCCCAGCACCACTTATTGAAGAGGCTGTCTTTTCTCCATTGTATATATTTGCCTCTTTCTCAAAGATAAGGTGACCATATGTGGGTGGGTTGATCTCTGGGCTTTCTATCCTATTCCATTGATCTATATTTCTGTTTTTGCGCCAGTACCATATTGGCTGGATTATTGTAGCTTTTTAGTATAGTCTGAAGTCAAGGAGTCTGTTTCCTCCAGCTCAGCTTTTTTCCCTCAAGATTGCTTTGGCTGTTTGGGGTCTTTTGTGTTTCCTTACAAATTTTCGGATTTTTTGTTCTAGTTTTCTAAAAAATGCCATTGGTAATTTGATAAGGATTGCATTGAATCTGTAAATTGCTTTAGGTAGTATAGTCATTTTCACAATATTGATTCTTCCAATCCAAGAACATGGTATATCTCTCCATCTGTTTCTGTCACCTTTGATTTCTTTCATCAGTGTCTTATAGTTTTCTGAGTTCTGGTCTTTTACCTCCTTAGGTAGGTTTATTCCTAGGAATTTTATTCTTTTTGTTGCAATGGTGAATGGGATTGTTTCCTTAATTTCTCTTTCTGATCTTTCGTTGTTAGAGTATAGAAATGCAAGAGATTTCTGTGCATTAATTATGTATCCTGCAACTTTACCAAATTAATTGATTAGTTCTAATAGTTTTCTGGTGGCATCTTTAGGATTCTCTATGTATAGCATCATGTCATCTGCAAACAGTGACAGTTTTTCTTCTTCTTTTCCAATTTTTATTCCATTTATTTCTTTTTCTTCTCTGATTCCCGTGGCTAAAACTTCCAAAACTAGGTTGAATAATAGTGGTGAGAGTGAGCAACCTTGTCTTGTTCCTGATCTTAGAGGAAATGCTTTCAGGTTTTCACTGTTGAGAATGGTGTTTACTGTGGGTTTGTCATATTATTTTGTTTGTCCTTTATTATGTTGAGGTAGTTTCCCTCTATGCCCACTTTCTGGAGAGTTTTTTATCATAAATGAGTGTTGAATTCTGTCAAAAGATTTTTCAGCATCTATTGAGATGATCATATGGTTTTTATTTTTCAATTTGTTAATATGGTGTATCACACTGATTGCTTTGTGTATATTGAAGAATCCTTGCATCCCTGGGATAAATTCCACTTGATCATGGTTATGATCCTTTTATTGTGTTGTTGGATTGTGTTTGCTAGTATTTTGTTGAGGATTTTTGCACCTATATTCATCAGTGACATTAGCCTGTAGTTTTCTTTTTTTGTGAGATCTTTGTCTGGTTTTGGTATCAGGGTGATGGTGGCCTCATAGAATGAGTTTGGGAGTGTTCCTCCCTCTGCTATCTTTTGGAAGAGTTTGAGAAGGATGGGTGTTAGCTCTTCTGTAAATGTTTGATAGAATTCATCTATGAAGTCATCTGGCCCCGACTTTTGTTTGCTGGAATATTTTTAATCACCGTTTCAATTTTGTTACTTGTGATTACTCTTTTCATGTTGTCTGTTTCTTCCTGGTTCAGTCTTGGAAAGTTTTACTTTTCTAAGAATTTGTCCATTTCTTCCAGGTTGTCCATTTTATTGGCATAGAGTTGCTTGTAGTAGTCTCTTAGGATGCTTTGTATTTCTGCAGTGGCCGTTGTAATTTCTCCTTTTTCATTTCTAATTTTATTGATTTGAGTCCTCTCCCTCTTTTTCTTGATGAGTCTGGCTAAAGGTTTATCAATTTAGTTTATCTTCTCAAAGAACCAGCTTTTAGTTTTAGTGATTTTTGCTATGGTTTTCTTTGTTTCTATTTCATTTATTTCTGCTCTGATATTTATGATTTCTGTCCTTCTGCTAACTTTGGGTTTGTTTGTTCTCCTTTCTCTAATTCTTTTAAGTGTAAGGTTAGATTGTTTATTTAAGATGTTTGTTGTTTCTTGAGGTAGGACTGTCTTGCTATAATCTTCCCTCTTAGAAATGCTTTCGTTGCATTCCATAAGTTTTGGATCATCGTGTTTTCATTGTCATTTGTCTCTTGGTATTTTTTGATTTCCTCTTTGATTTCTCCAGTGATCAGTTGTCTATTTAGTAGTGTATTGTTTAGCCTCCATTGTTCGTGCTTTTTATGTTTTTTTCCCTATAATTGATTTCTAATCTCATAGTGCTGTTGTCAGAAAAGATACTTGATATGATTTCAATTTTCTTAAATTTACTGAAGTTTGATGTGTGACCTAAGATGTGATGTATCCTGGAGAATCTTCCATGTGCACTTGAGAAGAAAATGTATTCTGTTGTTTTTGGATGGAATGTCCTATAAATATCAACTAAGTACATCTTGTTTAATGTATCATTTAAAACTTGTTTTCCCTTATTCTTTTTCATTTTGGATGATCTGTACATTGGTGAAAGTGGGTGTTAAAGTCCCCTACTATGATTGTGTTACTGCCAATTTCCCCTTTTATGGCTGTTAGCATTTTCCTTATGTATTGAGGTGTTACTATGTTGGGTACATAAATATTTACAATTGTTATATCTTCTTCTTGAACAGATCCCTTGATCATTATGTAGTGTCCTTCTTTGTCTCTTGTAAGAGTGTTTATTTTAAAGTCTATTTTGTCTGATATGAGAATTGTTACTCCAGCTTTCTTCTGATTTCCATTTGCAAAGAATATCATTTTCCATCCCCTCATTTTCAGTCTGTACGTGTCCCTTGTTCTGAAGTGGGTCTCTTGTAGACAGCATGTATATGGGTCTTGTTTTTGTATCCATTCAGCAAGCCTGTGTCTTTTGGTTGGAGCATTAATCCATTCACATTTAAGGTAATTATCGATATGTATGTTCTTATTATCATTTTCTTAATTGTTTTGGGTTTGTTTTTGTAGGTCCTTTTCTTCTCTTGTGTTTCCCACTTAGAGAAGTTCGTTTAGCATTTGTTGTAGAGCTGTTTTGGTGATGCTGAATTCTCTTAGCTTTTGCTTGTCTGTAAAGGTTTTTTTTTTTTTTTTCTTTTTAACATCTTTATAGGAGTATAACTGTTTTACAATGGTGTGTTAGTTTCCACTTTACAACAAAGTGAATCAGTTATACATATACATATGTTCCCATATCTCTTCCCTCTTCCGTCTCCCTCCCTCCCACCCTCCCTCTCCCACCCCTCTAGGTGGTCACCAACCACCTAGCTGATCTCCCTGTGCTATGTGGCTGCTTCCCACTAGCTATCTATTTTACATTTGGTAGTGTATATATGTCCATGCCACTCTTGCACTTCGTCAAAGCTTACCCTTTCCCCTCCCCATATGCTCAAGTCCATGCTCTAGTAGGTCTGTGTTTTATTTCCGTCCTACCCCTAGTCTCTTCATGACATTTGTTTTTTTCTTAGATTCCATATATATGTGTTAGCATACGGTATTTGTTTTTCTCCTTCTGACTTACTTCACTCTGTATCACAGACTCCAGTTCTATTCACCTCATTACAAATAACTCAGTTTCATTTCCATTTATGGCTGAGTAATATTCCATTGTATATATGTGCCACATCTTCTTTATCCATTCATCTGTTGATGGACACTTAGGTTGCTTCCATGTCCTGGCTATTGTAAATAGAGCTGCAATGAAGATTTTGGTACATGACTCTTTTTTGGCACATATATACAATGGAATATTACTCAGCCAT